>NW_016806805.1:2822279-2838433 GCF_001698545.2 Rhinopithecus bieti
AATTTCAAGCAAAAAGGTTTAAAAAAAGAAAACAAAAATTTATAAATATAAAAATAAGAAAAGCGTATACAATACGGATATAAAGAAAATATGTACAGCTCTACAATGTGTTTATGTTTTAAACTGTATTATCACAAAAGTTAAAATGTTAAAAAATTAAAAGGTTTATAAAGTAAAAAATTATGGTAAGCTAAGTCTAATTTACTATTGAAGATTTTTTTTTTTTTTTTTTTTTTTAGACACAGTTTCACTCTTGTTGCCCAGGCTGGAGTGCAATGGCGCGATCTTGGCTCACTGCAACCTCTGCCTCCCAGGTTCAAGCGATTCTCCTGCCTCAGCCTCCCCAGTAGCTGGGATTACAGGCATGTGCCACTATGCCCAGCTAATTTTGTATTTTTAGTAGAAATGGGGTTTCTCCATTTTGGTCAGGCTGGTCTCAAACTCCTGACCTCAGGTGATCCACCTGCCTCAGCCTCCCAAAGTTCTGGGATTACAGGCATGAGCCACCGCGCCTGGCCAAAGAAAACATTTTTAAATAAATTTAGTGTAGCCTAAGTATGTAATATTTTTGGTCTACAGTAATGTACAGTAATGTCCTAGGCCTTCACCTTCATTCACCACTCACTGACTCACCCAGAGCAACTTCCAATCCTGCAAGCTCCATTCATGGCAAGTGTTAGATACAAGTGTACCATTTTTAATATTTTGTATCTTACATTTTTTATATTGTATTTTTACTCTTTAGATATGCTTCGATACACAAATCCTTATCACTGAGCTACAATTACCTACTGTATTTAGTACAGCACAATGCTGTACAGGTTTGTAGCCTAGGAGCAGCAGGCCATCTCTCATATCGCCTAGGTGTGTAGTAGGCTATACCATCTAAGTTTTCATAAGCACACTGATGTTCACACAGTGTCAAAGTTGTCTAATGATACATTTCTCAGAATATATCCCCATTGTTAGGTAACATGCATCTGGTTGTACTCTCTGGGTTCTAACATATTCTCCCTTGAGCATGGGAACAGATGTGGGACCAGGACATTGTAATGAACTTTTCTTGCTTGTTGTTTTCTTACTCATCAATCATACCCAATTGTTTTACTACAGTCTTGCTCTCCTTTCCCAGACACTATCCTTCTCTTACTCTAGGTGGTTCAGGTAAAGCACTCTAATTCTGTGTTTGGTTCAAGCATTGAATGCATACTTAATCCAGTTCAGACTGGCCACAGACAATAAGACCAGTGGTAATAATTTTGAACTCTACAGGAAGCATGGTGTCTCTTTTCTGGAGGACTTGATCCTAGAAGGTATACCTCTGAAATATTTTCAGTTCTCTGAAAATTATTTGTGCAGGGATAACTGAGAAGGGAGCCAGCATAGCACACAACAGACATAAGAGAGAAAAAAATATATGTTTTAGAACATCGTTTACCCCTTTATCAAGATATATCTGAGGCTGCTTCTTCCTGGGCTTTTCAGTTAAATGACACTGAATTCACTATTAGCATAAGCCAATTTTAGTTGGACTTTTTGTTAATTGCTCAGAAACATATAAAACTAGAGATGATGGCATGAAGTACTAGCCTGTAACTATTCTATGTAAGCAAAATAGGATTTCATATGCATTTTTGGCTTTTCTAAAAGTATTACCAAATATGTTCACATTTTATGCATAAAATATGCATTTTTCTGTTTACTTTCTGATCCAATTGAATATTACATGATGAACAGTTAGATAATAAAATATTAAGTAATAAGTTATTTTGAATTATTTGTTAATTTTGCTCTCTATTCAATTATATAGATAATGTAAATTAAACTGCAAGTGATTGAAAGTATGTGTTGCATAGATAGCAGTCTGCTAAAAAGGGACAGAATATGCTGAGCTAAATGCTTAATAAGCTGATTTTTCACAAAGCCACCATTATCTGTACTGAATTACTTTCTCATTTTCCCAACTGTGCAGATAAATCTTCATTGACTCTTTTATTTCTCTATCCTCTCTTATGTAGTCTCCTGAAAGCAGGCACATGGAATGGTGAGGTCATCGAACAGTTTGAAGCATATTCAACCATGGCCTGCTCTAATATTTGAAATAGCAGATGGGATATATTGAAGTAACAGTCAAACAAAAACAAACAATAAGTATTGCCAATGACCTTGAAATGTCCTCAAACCGATTCTGTATTTGGACATCCTAACAGGAGAAGAAGTCAGAAGAGGTTTAACATTATATATACCAATCTGGAGTACCATTTTCACAATGGTTTTCTACTGAACTTGAATTATCCCTTTCGTTTTGCCTTTCCTGTGTATCTGTTGACGTTAAGTCATCTCTTCCTATTCTGAAATGCAGGACTAATACATTCAGATTTTCAACTCGATTATATCTGTAGGCTTTTTACCTGCCCATAACAGAAATTTGCAAAGATTCTGTGGACACCAGGTCACTTAGGAAAGTTGCTGTTTATTTCTAAACATTTCCCCCGGCTAGGGAATTTCTTGATGTCCACAATGGGTTGCTAATCTCTTGTAATATGTCTTCTTAATTTATTTCTAGTTTTCTTAAGATTTCCTCTGGAACTTTCTGTACCAGCTTCAGGTTTAGATTATTTATGGAAAAGGGGGAAAAAAAAGATGTTTTCAGATATTTGAAATACTATTTTCATTAAAAGCTTGTTCAAATGAACTATTTTTTAAAGTGCTTTCTAAAACCTATAAGAATGACTATATATGTATATAGATACCATGGTATATGTATAATGCTTATATATATTTGACAAATAAAGTAGCTTGATCTTTTAATATAAATAGAGTACAAGCTTATTAAAACTTATTAACTTATTTTTTTCCAAATATATCTTCCAAATTCACAATGGGCTGTACATTTCCTTTTAGACTTGTTTTGGAGTTTTATGCAGAAACAAAAATCTAATATCATAATGACAAAACCTAATGTGGCAGAATATATTAATAGAATCTGTCAATTATTCATGACTATTTTATTGGTAAAGAGGTAGTGGTATTTCTCAATTGTTACTCCCTTTGGCCACAAGCTTGAACTACTATTGTGAAAAAAATGGTTATAAGATATCAAGAACAAAAACCAGATCCTTAAAAGAGGTTTAATACATTAGGGGCTAATAAAATACTACTTTAGACTCTAGCGTTGTGTCGGCTACTTAGCTGGAAGGCTTTAAATTAGTAATGGCCAATCTATTCCTGTAAAAAATTTCTTGAAAGAGATGGCCTCCAGTTCTGAATACAGCGAAACTGCAAGAATGCACATTCAATAGACTTCTGGGTCTAAAGTATGCCAAGCTCAGCTTAATAAAAAAAACTGATTTAAGGGCATTAAATATAAAGCTTATTCACGGCTGTGTAATGAATGCTTGGTAAAAACTATTTTTACATATATGGTATTTCATTTTCCAGAATGAGAGAAGTGGGTTCTCCTTGGCAGGTGAAAGGAGGATACTTGATTTTATATGTGTTTTCTGATCTTTCAGTTTTGAATCTGAAATATTATTTTTCTTCATTACATGTTGCTGCCTTAAGTGAAAAGAAAGATGTTGAAATAAAACGGAGAGGGGCATATTTGTCAGCTCCACAAGAATCTCATATGAGCATAAGAATTATATATTGAGCAGGTTTTAAAAATAAATTTAAAAGAAGAATTATGATGATGTGTAAGTATTTATAAATCATAATTAAATTATTATATTACATTTATATGTAAGGATGCCATAAACATACAGAAATAACAAATGAGTACATTATACACACATACACACACGTACATGTAACTCACTCAAAGGTCAATCCCCAACCCCAGCTAACATCTGAAAATATAATGTTTTTCTGTGTTTTAATTATTCGATGCATACAAAATAATATATGTAAAATATGCATAAAGTATAAATAAGTGCTAACATAATCTCCACTATACCTACAATTCAGATAAAGAAATAGAACTTTAAATTCTTCATATTTCTCCCTTTAAAATCACTTTTTTTCTTTATCCCCAGTAGATATTGATGACTATAAAATTTTGTTCATTTTTTTGGTATGTGTGCGGTTTTAGTATATATATATAATCCCTAAACACAATGTGTTGTACAGTTTGTATTGTTATTACTTATTTGCGTTTAAAATCTAATGCATGCATAAACATGCATTTATATATTTAATTAGGCATGCTTTTATTATTCTTTTCACAATCAATATTATGTTTCTAAGAGGTACTCGTATCGGATGCAGCTACTATTCTTTCATTTTCATTGCTGTAGACCATTCAGGTTAGAGAGTATAACACACAAAATTAATCTATTTTATTGGTTTATTTTCTCTTTGTACAATAATAAACACTACTCTTATTAGGATTGTTGCATAGCTATCCAGAAAGATTTTCTGGGTCTTTGAGTGCAGGCATGTTAAACTTTGATAATGCCAAATATTTCCAAAATATGTTTGTAAATTTATACTTCTATTAGCCTTGTATGAGAAAAAAATGATTTTTTTTGGTAATCCCCATAATCGCTGGTGTCAGATTTTACCTTCTGCCTTTTATTAATTGGGAATACTCTATTAGTTTGCATTTCCCTGATTTTGTGAGGCTGATCTTGCATGCTTCTGGACTAGTTGCATTTCCATCTCTGTGAAAAGTCTGTTTAGACTTTGTCTGTTTTTCTATTTATAAGTGTGTCTTTCCTCGTGTATTTGTAAAATTGTTGTTTTTTATATACCAATGCACTATCCATTTTATAAACTGCAAAAATCTTCTCCACGTTTATACTTGTATTTTTTATTTTTATTTATAATGTCATTTGATCCTCCTTAGCCCCAGGTCTCACAGGGCTCCTGGTAGGGCTAGAGATTGTAAGCACTTCTCACTGATGCTATTAAACTCTGGAGTAAAGGCCAAGTGCCCTGGCCCACACCTATAATCCCAGCTACTTGGAAGGCCAAGGCAGAACTGCTTGAGACCAGGAGTTAGAGAGCAGCCTGGGCAACATGGTGAGACTCCATCTATAAATAAATAAATAAATAAATAAATAAGTAAGTAAAATTTGCCAAGTATGGTGGTGTGTCCCTGTAACCCCAGCTACTCAGGAGGCTGAGTTGGAAGAGATCACACGAACCCAAGATTTCCAGCCTGCACTGAGCTATGCAGCCTGTGTGGCAAAGTGAGACCCTGTCTCTAAAAACAAACAGCAACAACAAAACTGTGGAGTAAAAACAGCAACTGCAGGGGACAAGAAATAGGGAATAGTCTAATAGTCCAATCTCCTAGTCCCACTTTTATTGGCTACAACCAATGGGGTAACAGAGGGCAAGAGAAACTGAGTAACGGCATTCACAGGGGTTAGGCCCTGACAGAGAAGAGAAAATGAATCTGGAGTGAAATACAAGCTGTGCTCCAAGAAGAAATAGCTTATAGGCCAATCAGTTGTATGACTAGACAAGAAGTGGCAGAACATGAGTAAATATGGGTTTTTAGAGTGATAGGCCACAGGAAACAGAATATAAGGATATTAAAAATAGAAGTCATTGGGCCAGGTGCGGTGGCTCACGCCTGTAATCCCAGCACTTTGGGAGGCCGAGACGGGTGGATCACAAGGTCAAGAGATCGAGACCATCCTGGCTAACACTGTCAAACCCTGTCTCTACTAAAAAAAAAAAAAATACAAAAAATTAGTTGGGCATAGTGGCGGATGCCTGTAGTCCCAGCTGCTCGGGAGGTTGAGGCAGGAGAATGGTGTGAACCTGGGAGGCAGAGCTTGCAGTGAGTCGCTATCACACCACTGCACTCCAGCCTCGGTGACAGAACAAGACTCCGTCTCAAAAAAAAAAAAAAAAAGAAATAAAAAAATAAAAAAAGAGAAGTCATTGATAGAAAAAGGCTCACTTGTAACAAAGGATTCAATGTTATGTCAGATAACTTGGAGTTGGTCCTGTAAGTTTTTTGAGATGTCTCCTGGAAACTTAGACATGAAAATAACCTACAGAAAATTAGATGAGGTGTTAGAAATTTATCAAATTGATATTTAGGGAAGACATTAGGAAATATAGATATGTGTCTATATTGGAACCAATTTACTATGTAAGTGGAGGTATCCAGCATCTATGTTCCCTTCCCACTGGTGAGAGAAGGGAGCTTCTTTAACAGAGGTGATGAAGAATGCATGGAAAGGAAGCACTGGTATGTCTGAAAAGCTCTGTGGTGAATATTTGATGCAGACCAGAATTGATGGTCATCAGTGATGATTATGTGATTCTGGAATGACAGAGGCCAAGTGGCAGCGTTTTCATCAGAAGCAAGATGGACATAATCTTTGTACTGGGCAGATAAATTAACATGGCCACCAGGAAACCTTGACACATAGAGATTGTGGTCTCCATCATATGCCTCGTTCAATTTACCTGTCCAACCTTTTCAACAATAATGTTGAGATCACAATTGACTATTATAAACATAACAGGGTATTTGCCCTCATCACAGATCATCTGTCAGGTCTTTTATTTTTAGAAGCACTACAACCTCTTGAACTTAGTAAGTACCTGTTGTCTCATTCTCAATATTCATCAGTAGAGCAGGCCTTAAGGAATTGACCTTACCTGGCAAAGATAGCAGTGTACTTTCACTCTCTTGCTTCTAAGCTTTGTTAACTTTCCTGCTCTCTGTCAGAATGTGTTCCCCTGCATCTACATTTTGATGTGCATATAAACTCTCTGGAGATCTTGTTAAAATTAGGATTCTAATTCAGGAGTTCTGGGTTGGGATCTAAGATTTAAAATTTCTAACAGGTCTCTCTGATGATAGCAACATTACTTAACAAAGATAAAGGCAGAGATTGTGATCATCTTGACAAGTAGGAGACTCATTCTGGTCCTCTAGACTGATCTTTCCATGCAAAAACCTTTAAGTGACGTAGATGTGGTAATAAGACAATTGCATGCCAGAAGGTGAAAAATAAATCTTATAAAAATTTAGGGTCCTACCAAGACAACTTGTTTAGGTTTCAGCAGTTCCATTGCATTATATTGTCTTATGTAAGGCAAGAGGAAAAATGGTATTGCATCTCACATTTCAAAAACTTTCACAGCATTCTGTGGTCCTCTTGGATGTTAGAGGTTCATACAATGATCATAGGAAGACTATGATCACACATTTACTAGGTGACTTGGAAGGCTGCTAGCTTCATGTGGCCTAGGACAAGACAAGGCAGTGTAACCATGCAGCCTCCAGGACAAGCTTTTTGCATCTTAGGCTACATGACCCACCATGGTTCCAGAAATGTCTTAGGTAGATAAATATTATTTGTGAGTATCTATGGTCTACCTCATTAAGAGAGTCACAGCATAGACTCATACATTTTTGGAGCAAAGTCTGTGGTATAAAACTACTTTCTTTTAGAAAAGTTCCAGAAACAAAATTGAGATTCTGGCTATGGGTACTAAATGTCTATGTAACATGACCTTGTCATTATGAGCAGAGTGTTAATAAAGTGCACTGAGTCTAAATGCCACACAGGCATGGCAAAAATCCATTTTAGATTGGAAGTAGTGCATTAAGGATTATATTTAACATGGCTAAAAGTCCCAAGAAAAATATATAAATAAATCACCCATTTCTGTATCTCCCATGCTTCTTCCTCAAAATATAACTAGAGACTTGTCGTGATTCACTTTAACATCAGAGGAATAAAGGACTCAATTCTTATCCATAGATTGTGCATTGTAATATGATGCTGCAACTAGGAATGGACTGCTGTAGGATTAGAGACCCACCCATGGATAGGCCTGAAGGACAGTGGTGAAAGAAAATCTTCACTTTGTTTTGTGCAACATACTCGGTCTACTTTGCATGAAGAGAAAAATATCATGAAATATGAATTTACTCTGATTTTTTTGCAGTGAAGGGCAGAATTGTTAATTACCAATCCCAAGACAGGACTCCCACTGCATGGAGGATAGCAAAGATCATCACTATACTAACCTTGGGCTATAGGTTTATCAGTTGCCTGAGTTTGATGAGACAGAATACACTCGCATGTGACAAATTATAAGAAGTGTGTTTCTTGCTTACCCATAGGCAGAAAGGGACAAAAGAAGCCACAGGTCTATTATGAACTGGTCCCCCAAGACTTGAAAAAGCTGCTCAGAATGGATGAATTTTTGATTGCACATGCCCCACTTGCACCACAGCTAAGGGATCCTGAAAGGGAACCCACCGGGGTTATAGAGTTCAGCAGCAACATGACTCACTGGAAAAAGCTTTGAAGGATATTCTGCTTCCAGTGGGGTAGAAAAAAAGCCCAGGCTGTCCTCAGGTTGCTCCTCCCTAACTCAAGATATTATATTTATTCTCTAAGAGGGGTAGGAACAAGACCTGGTTGCTTCAGACCGTTCCTCCCTATCTCAAGATAACGCATTCCCAGCACCTTCTACAGTTATTCTGAAAGCTAAATGTAGGAATGAAGCAGAGAAGACCTGGGTCATTCCAAGGTCACCTAAAGGTCCTCCACAAAGTAGCAAAATTTTAATGGTCTGCAAGTAACAAGATTGGAACTTCAGGGGCAAGCAGGGTCCAGGAAGAAGTGTGTGGATTTATTTATGGGAGTGGGTAAAAGCGTGTGAATCTTTGTTTCTTACATTAATGAAAATAAAAAAAAAATATACTTAAACAGAGGCACTCAGCAATGATATAGACAGGTTAACTTCACATGTGTGCTTTGACCAGCTTTTCTTCTTCCACAACTTCCGTATGGGAGCAGTGGCTCATAAATAGAAGGCAGGGATGATGAACTGCAAAATATTGTTAACTCTTTCAAGGACTGATCTAGCTACTTTCACCATGAAATACCTAACTGCCAAGGGCAGAGACTGATGTTTATCCTTAAATGGGCAACATTTTTCTGGTTGAAGTTAATATTCAGTAGCAGGTCAATTAAATTGGACCCCTTTGATCCTGTAGGTGTAACAAACTCATCTTTAAGAGAATTCATATACATCCATGCATGCTACTGTCTTCCCTGCTTTCAGAACCTGCACCACCACCTAAAGGCAGTTTACAGAATGTTCAATCTGTTGAAATAGTATCACATAATATAGCCTTGGTTCAAAGGACAGACATATCTTTTGGCAAGGGAGTTACAGTAATGAGTTTATGAGTACAGAATTCACTGATTTTGTTTATTGTGTTGTCTTTAGTTCTTAATATTTTATTCCACCAAATGTAAAATAACCATTGTGGTACAAAAGTAGAATAACAACTTGATTCCTCAGCTAAAGTGCCAGTTCAGTGCATGTAATCTGAGAGGCTGGTGCACTCTTCTCCAGAAAATGGCACATAAACTCAACCGATGTCTGACAAGTAGACTGTGTACTGAACAGCTGGAATATACTTATTTGAGAATCCAGGTATTCAAACAAAATTGACACCTGTCACGATCACGATCACTTCTAGTGTTCTTTATGTAGATGTTGCATTTCCCTTCTCTGTGTTCTTAGATTCTGCAAGATTAGAGGCCTTGGATCCTACAGTTGTAATGCTTTGGTTTATGCTGTATTTTTATTACTCCAAAAAATTTAAACATTTATCAAATATTTAAAATTGACTTTTAAGTAGCAATTTGAATATTTTAGTCTTTTATTAAATTGTCAAGGCTGGACTAAAATGGCAATAGAATGGCTTAATGATTTATAAATCGATAGAATTGAAAGGATTATTTTTATTATGTCAGTCACAAAAGTAATGCACTCTAGAATATGTAACCTCTAATAAAATAAAAATTCACAAATATTTATTACATATGGATGGTTAATACTAGAAAGATAAATAAGCATTTAATTCAGGGTAAAGTGCACTTTGAGTACAGGTGAAGAGAAATTCAGGCTACTCTGAAAACATGAGAATTTAAAAATATAGGCTATCTCAGGTGGATAAAGAGAAAAAAATAGTACTTTTTCTATTGCTTGTACTCATGTTTTGATAGATAGATAGATGATAAATTTTAGGAATAGAATGTGTTTCAATGTGTTAATCAAGTTTTCTGTATAAATCCCTTATAATATTCCACCTTGATATAAAATTAATATCAAATAAAGTATCATTTATGGAACAACAATGGAGCCAACAATTTTTGCTCTCCTGTAAGTAGGCTGAGTGCTTAAGTATCTCTATTGTAATGCAAGTAAGATTATTATTGTAATTTTGGATGGATATTTTCAAAAGCAGTTATTGCCTGTCAATAATGTTTATGATTATCCCAAATGCTTTAATGACTCTCTCGAAATACAGAAATGCAAGGGCAAATAAACAGCTTTTAGAACAGACATTAATGGAGGCAAATAAAATCCTGTTAGTAACTCACTTGGTATAATTTTCTTAGGTCTTTTAATGATTCTTAGAATCAAGAAAAATAGTAAATATTTACTAATGTTGTTTTAAAAGTCCTTCCATCTTTTCTTTTATCCTAACATATTAAGAGGATTATTAAATCTATTTCAAGACAGTACTTTGAGTAGGAGTTAGAGAACTTGTTAGTAGTTACTACTCATGGTAATATTGATAATATTACCATTACAAATGAGAAAATTCACGTTATACTTGCATAATCTAATGTAGTTTTCCAAAATACTTGTAAAATATTAAAACAGATGTGAAATTTCTTGGCTATCAGCAGTTCATATGACATATTTACAATTTTAGTAATTAAGTCAAATATAATAAAGTGACATAAAAAATGTTAATGCTTTAAAAATTGGGGGAAATTATTTATCATAATCTACTTTCATTCATAATCATACTGAAACAAATTGCCTGAAGGTATTAGTAAACTATTCTAAGAATGTGTTATTCAGTCACATCACCAAATTTGGAGAGAGTAAAAGAGTAGTAATTATTTATATGGATAGTCCTTTATATCTTCAAAAATATTTTATGTACTGGATGTCAGTTAACTCTTAAAATATTCTCATAAGATTTTATTTTAAATTAATCTAAGCTAAATGTTTTAATATCATAGTTTAAATCATTATTATTTATTTCACTAACATATATCTGATCTTATTTCCAGTATTTTATTTTATGCTTTCTATTTTAAGCATTTCTCAATGTAATTTTTTCATTTGGACATTTTGCTGTATTGAAAGCTTAAATTTGTGTATTAAAAAAACTAGACTATTGTTTTATATAATTACTATTTATTATAAATAGAGATATTAAATATAATATTAAATTATCTATACATTGATATAAATAGAATCATACAAGAGTAATAAATTGTTATATAAAAATATAAATATATAATAAAACTGCAATATCTCACTAAACAGAATTTATAAGTTACACACCTAACCTAAGGATGTAGCAAATTAACATTAAAACTGAAAGCAGAATCAGGCATTAAAATGAACATTTTATAATGGCAAATGATGAATTTACATAATATGATTTTAATAATTTATTGCAATTTTCTTTGCTTTAAGATCAATATAGTAAAAATTCTAAACACACAAAATAGTAAAAGATTTTAATTTATGAGTTATGTTTTAATAGATCAATAAAGTAAAAATTTAAGCATATATTACAATATGGGGCTTCATCTACACTGTTTCTTCTCCTAGGCTTTAGAAGGCCCAGGTGATTCTACGGTAGCCTCTATTTCCCTGAAAGTGATGGCAGATTAAAGTCTTTTCTATTGCACTTGCCCACTTGGAAGAAGCAAAATAGTGTATAGAGAATCACATTGTGATGTTTTATTCAAGAAGGAACATGGAAATTTACCAGAATTGCCAATGATGAAGATCTCAATGATGAAGACACTTGAGATCCCAGGGAAGAGAAGGTGGCCAGGCAGCTTGTGCATCAGCCTCATGCTGAGAACTGTGAGTGAAATCCCAAGAGGAGAGAGGGGGAAAGAGTGTCCCTCTGTGATCCAACTTTCCAGTGGGGAACCATGCAACCTGGGCCAAGGGAGACCATCTTGTATATTTTCACTGTCCTAAAAATCCTCTGTGCACTGATTTTCATCTCTCCCTCCCACCTAACCCCTTGACAACTACAAATCATTTTACTGTCTCTATTGTTTTGCCTTCTCCAGAATGTCATAGGTATGAAATCTTTTCAGATTATCTTTTCTTCCACTTAGTAAAATGCATTTAAGTTTCCTTCATGCCTTTTCATGACTTGATCCTCATTTCTTTTTAGTGTTGAATAATATTCCATTGTCTGGATGTACCATTTATTCATTCATTCATCTACTGAAGCACATCTTTGTTGCTTCCAAGTTTTAGCACTTATAGATAAAACTATTATAAATATCTGCATGCAGTTTTTTTGTGTAAGTATAGTTTTTTATTAATTGGCATTAATATCAAAAAGTACTATTGCTGAATTTTATGATAAGGGTATGTTTAATTTTGTAAGAAACTACTAATCTGTCTTCCAAATCATTTTACATTCACACCAGCAATAAAGGAGAGTTCCCATTGCTCCACATCCTCATTAGCATTTGATGTTGTCAGGACTTCAGATTTTGGCCGTTATAACAAGGGTTTAGTGATATCTTGTTTTATTTTGTAATTTCCTAATGATATATGATTTGAAACGTCTTTTCTTACTGTTGAGTATTAATAGGTCTTGGTATATTTTGGATAACAGTCCTTTATCAAATATGTCATTTGCTAATACTTTCTTCCACTCTGTGGCTTGTCTTCTCATTGCCTTGTTATGGTTTTTGGTAGAGCAAAAGTATTTACTTTTAATAAAGTTCAGCTTATCCATTATTTCTTTTATGGATCATGCCTTGATGTTGAAACTAAAAAGTTATATATATATTCTAGGTTATCTAGATTTTCTCCTATGTTATCATCCAGAAGTTTTATAGTTTTTCATTTTACGTTTAACTCCATAACCCATTTCAGGTTAATTTTTGTGAAGACTATAAGTTTATAAGGTCTGTGTCTAGATTATTTATTTATTTTTTCCTCTATGTGAATGCCCAGTTGTTCTAGCACCATTTGATGAAAGACAATCTTTTCTCCATTGTTTTGCCTTTGTCAAAGATCAGTTGATAATATTTACATGGATCTAGTTTGGGAATCCCTTTTCTATTCCATGGATCTATTTGTCTATTCTTTTCCAATGCCACTGTGTTTTGATTAAAGTAGCTGCCTAGTAAGTCAGTTACGGCCAGTCCTCTGATTTTGTTTTTCTTCAATACTGAGTTGTCTATTTGGAATATTTTGACTCTCCACATAACTTTAGAATCAGTTTGTTGAGATCCACAAATAACTTGTTGAGAATATGCTTGGGATTGCACTGAATCTATAGATCAAGGTGGGAATAATTGACATTAAGGACAATACCTATCTGCATTTTTTTAGTTCTTCTTTGATAGGCTTCATCCGAGTTTTTTAGTTTTCCTCATATAGATCTTGTATATATTTTGTTGTATTTATACATAAGTGTTTTAATATTTGGAGTGCTGAGATGACTGATAATGTATCTTTAATTTCAAATTTATTGCTTATATATAGGAAAGTGACTGACTTTTGTATATTAACTTGGTATCCTGAAACATTTCTATAGTTACTTATTAGTTCCTGAGTTTTGTTTTTTACCAATTCTTTTGTATTTTCTACATAGACAATCATGTCATCTGTAAACAAGGCACGTTTATTTCTTTCTTCCCAATCTGTATAATTTTATTTTCTTGTCTTATTGCATTAACTAGGACTTCTAGTATTATGTTGAATAGCACTGGTGAAAGGGGACATCCTTGACTTGTTGGCGATCTTAACAGGAAAGCTTGAAGTTTCTATTATGTGAGAAATATTAGCTGTAGGTTTTTTGTAAATGTTTTGTAAAGTCAAAGACGATCCCCTCTATTCTTTGCTGAGAAATAATCTTTAATGTATGTTGAAATTTTCAAATTATTTTCTGCATCTAGTGATATGATCATGTGATTTTTCTTCTTTAGTTTGTGGAGGTGACAAATTACATTAAATGATGTTTGAATGTTTAACCAGTCTTGTCTACTTGAAATAAATCCTACTTGGTCATGGTGTATAATTTGTTTCTATATTATTGAATTTAATTTGCTAATATTTTGTTAAGGATTTTTACATCTACGTTTGTGAGATATTATCAATATGCAGTTTCATTTTCTAGTTATTATCAGTCTGTCATTTTCTTTTCTAGTCTCCTTTCTTTTTTTGGTTAGCATGTTAAGTAATATTAACCATATCGAATGAGTTAGTAAGAATTCCCTCTGCTTCTATCTTCCAGGATAGATTGGAGAGAAGTGATGTAATTTCTTCATAACATGTTTGGTAGAATGCACTGGTGAATCCATCTTGGCCTAACACTTTCCGTTTTGAAAGAGTATTAATTATTAATTCAATGTCATTAATAGATACAGGCCTGTTCAATTTGAGTATTACTTCTTATGTGAGTTTTGGCAGATTATGTCTTTCAAGGAATAGGTCCGTTTCACCCAGCTTACTAGATGTGTGGACATCGAGTTGTCCATAGTATTCCCTTATTATACTTTTAATGTCCATAGAATCTGCAGTGATGTCACCACTTTCATTTTCAATATTAGTAATTTGTGTCTTCTCTCTCTCTCTTTTTTTTTCCTAATTTAGCCTGGCTAGAGGCTTTTCAACTTTGTTGATTTAGTCAAATAATCAGGTTTTGATTTCTTTGATTTTCTCTATTGATTTTCTGTTTTTAATTTCATTGAATTATGCTCTAATTTTTTATTTCTTGATAAATTTGGATTTAATTTACTTGTTTCTTACATTGTAAATTTGAAGCTTAGAATATTTATTTTAGATATTTCTTCTTTTCTAACATATATATTCAATGCTGTATATTTCCCTGAAGCACTGTTTTTCTGGCATCCTACAACTCATGATAATTTGTATTTTCATTTTTGTTTAGTTAAAAAATGTTTTTTACTTTCTCAATAATTTTTATTTGAGCCATGTGTTGTTTAGAAACATATTATTTAATTTCCAACTATCTTTCTGTTACTATCTTTTAGTCTGATTCCATTGTAGTCTAAGATAAGACATTGTATGATTTATATTCTTTTAATTATTTTACTTAAAAAATGGGGTCCATTTTGGTGAATGTTCCATGTGAGCTTGACAAAAATGTGTAGTCTGCTATTATTGAATGAAGTATTCTATAGGTATCAATTATATATCGTTGACTGATGGTGCTGTTGAGTTTAATTATGTCTTCACTGATTTTCTGCCTGCAGGATCTCTCCATTTCTGATCGAAGGGTGTTAGAGTCTCCAACTATAATAAAGGATTCATCTATTTCTCCTTGTGGCTCTCAGTTTTTACCTCACATACTTTGACATGTTGTTTGATGCATGCATGTTGAAGATTGTTGTCTTTGTGGAGCATTAACCCCTTTATCATTACGTAATGCCTCTTTACCCTGATAACTTTTCTTGCTCTAAAATCTGTTCAGTCTGAAATTAGTATAGCTACTTCTACTTGCTTTTGATTAGTGTTAACGGGGTAAAGCTTTTCCCATGCCTTTACTTTTAATCCATATGTGTCTTTATATTTAAGCTGGGTTTAATGTACATAGCATATAGTTGGGTCTTGATTTTTTATTCATTCTAACAGTCTCTTAATTGGTGTATTTAGATCATTGATGTTTAAAATGATTGTTTATATGGTTGGGTTAATATTTGCTGTATTTGTCACTGTTTTGTATTTATTGCCCTTGTTTTTTGTTCATATGTTTGTCTTCCACTCTTCTTGTGTCTTTTGTGGTTTTAATTGAGCATTTTATTTGATTCTACTAATTTTTCAGCATATCAATTACACTTTTTTCCTATATTTTGCAGTGTTCCTTCTAGAGGTTGCGACATTTACAATTAAGCCAACTTCACTTTCAAATAACACTATACTGCTTTATGTATAGTGAACGTACCTTTTAAAATTACAACATATCCCTAATTTCTCCCTCCCTTCCATCCCTTGTGTCATTACTCTCATTCATTTCACTTATACATAAGCATATGTAAGTGAGAATATGTGTATATATACTCTCTCTATATAAAATTAAGCACATATAACCATATAAATGGTTATATATAATTATATATATAAAT
>NW_016806805.1:2842656-2849352 GCF_001698545.2 Rhinopithecus bieti
ATATATATATAAAATTTTTGATATCAACTTGACTGAGTTAGAGGAAGCCCAGATAGTTGGTAAAACATTATTTCTGAGTGAGTCTGCTGAGGTTGTTACCAGAAGTAATTAACATTTGATTCAGGGTACTGACTAAAGAATATCACCCTCACCAATGTGGGCAGATATCATCCAATTCATTGAGGACCTGGATAAAATAAAAAGGCAGAAGAAGGGAAAATTGGTTCTCTTTTCTTCAGCCAGGACATTCATCTTCTCCTGACTCTTTGGCCTTGAAATGAGAATTATACATTGGCTCCCTTGGTTCTCTGGCCTTGTATGTGGCCTGAGTTATACCACTGGCTTTCCCAGTTCTCCAGCTTGCAGATGACATATTATTGAACTTCCTGGCCTTCATGATTGCATAAGCCAATTTTTGTAAGAAATTCCCTCTCATCGTATACATCTCCTAGTGGTTCTTAGCCTCTGGACAACACTGACTAATAAGACACACAAACACACACATAAACAAGCATTTTATATATATACACAAGCACAGTGTATGTATACACAAGCATACATACTTGAATGCATGTTAGTATTTTGAAATTATCTGTTAGATCAATTAAGAATAGCAAAAATTAAAGTTTATATTTTACATTTATTTATTTCTTTTCTGATACTTTTTCTTTATGTGGATGACTTAAATTATTTTCTTGTTTCTAAAAAACTTTTAACATTTTTTGCAGTACAGTTTTATTGGCAATAAATTCCCTCAATTTCTATTTGTCTGAGAAATCCTTTATTTCTTCTTTACTTTTAAAGGATAATTTTGGGATACAGAATTTTATGTTGGTGCTTTTTTTTCCCCCAAAGACTTTAAGTAATTAAATTAACTCACTTCTTGCTTGCCTGGTTTCTGAGAAGTCAGGTATCATTCTTATTTTTGCTTATCTATTGGAAAGGTGTTTTATTTCCCCTGTGGCCCTTTTCAAGATTTTTTTATTTACTTTTGATTTTCCAAACATTGTATATAATATGCCTAGGTTTAGTTTGTTTTTGTTTTATTTGTTTGTTTTTTGACATTTATCCTGCTTGGGGTTCTCTGAGATTCCTGTATCTGTCGGTTGGTGTATGGCATTAATTTGGAGAAACTTCTCATTCATTATTGCTTGAGATATAATGTCTATTTCTTTTTCTCATTCTTTCCTTTTAGTATTCTCATTGCATATATGTTACTTCTTTTGTACTTTCCCAGCATTCTTGGATATTTTTCTCTGTTGTTTTGTTGTTTTAGGATCTTTTTAAATCTTTGCTTTTCAGCTTTCAAAGTTTCTATTGAGACATCCTGAAATTCAGAGATATTTCCTCACCTGTGTCTAGGCTTCTAATAAGCTTATCAAATGCATTCTTCATCTGTTTTGTAGTGTTTTTGCTCTCTAGCATTCGTGTTTGATTCTTTCTTAGAATTGTCATCACTCTGCTTACGTTGTCTACATGTTCTCACGTGTTCTCTGCTTTTTCTATAATAAACATTAGTGTAATAATCATAGTTTTTTTCCCAAATTCCAGTCTGAGAATTCCACCATGTCTGCCACATCTGACTCTGGTTCTAATGTTTTTCAGTCTCTTCATATTTTGTTTTCTTATCTTTTAGTATGCTTTGTAATTTTTGTTGAAAGACAGACACAATGTACTGGGTAAAAGAATTGTGCTAAATAGGCCTTTAATAATGTACAGTAAGGCATGGGAAAGGGGAAGCATTCCATAGTCCCACAGCTATGTTGCATATTTTGGTGCGCCTGTGATGCTGGCCTGTGAACTTCACCAGTGCTTCTCAGGTTTCTTCCCCATTTAGGTGGAAAACCATAGCTGGAGTTTTAAAATTTTCTTTCTTTCCTCATACAGAAGACTAGAGGGACTTGATTTGGATATTTCCTCTCCACCAAATTCATTAGGCTCTGATAAAATACCAGCAGTTTAGGCTTTAGCAAAATAGTCCCTCCTGGGGGCAGTCTTTGTGCTCTGGTACTATAAAATGATTTCTTTTCTCTTCCTACTGCCAGAAGCATGATGGGATTTTTCTCTGATACTGACTCTGAGGACCTCATGCAGCTTCAGGACATAAAGCTCACTAAAGTGTGGGGATGCCCCTATGACTGAGTTCCCTGGAATTTTTAACTCTCAGTTTTCCACACTGAGCCTCCAGCAATTCAGTTCAAGTTTTCCTACCCTGGCATTGGTTCCCATCAAGATTTCTATTCATGGGCTTTGTTCTGTTAGGTTGTGAAGCTCTGTACTCATGTATGTTTCTAATTTCGCAGAGAGCAGTTTTCCTAATGACTTCAATTCTCTGAAAATATAAAAGATTTGTTTTGTTTCTGTTTTTTTCAGTTTGTTTAGCTTTTTACTTGTTCACTTCCATGAGGGATGACTTCTAAGCATCTTACATGTCAAACCGGAAACTGGAAATCCAGCATGTACATTTCAAGTTCCATTAAAAAATGCTGTTATGATGTTGATTGAAATTCTGATAAATTAATTAGAAGAAAATCATCATCTTTACAATATTAAATTACCTTATTGAATAATACAATATGTATTTTCATTTATGTTGGCCACTTTGGTGTCCTTTGGCACATTTTTATAATATTTTCTTATAAGTCTTATTAGATTTACTGCTAATATTATATTTTAATTTTGAATAGCATATAATTTTAAAATTGCATGCTATGACAGCTTACTGCTAAATGAAGANCAAAATTATGTATTTCTAATATTTTGATCTTTGTGAAAATTAATAATTGTTACTAATGTTTATTTTATGTTTATATTATGAAATATGATGACACACTCATTTATTTGCCAAAACAAGCCAATTTTGTTGTTAATAAAACTGAGTCAGAGAGGCCAGTAAATTTTCTAAAGCTGTATTTAGAAAGCTGTAGCACCTGGATTCTAACCCACAATTCTTAAACTCAAAGGTGACAGCTATTAACCTTTGTAAAATATGCTTAACCAAAATTTTATTGTAACTCGTAGGTAATGAAAATACATCAAGACTGATTGCCTAAAGTGGGAGTTTAAATGTTCATTTACAATATTCTAAAAACTAAATGTTCCTTTAATGTTAGTAATTCTATGTAAGGCCCATGTAGCTACATGAGTCTTAATCCATTTGTATTGCTCAAAGTCTTACGATATTTTTTAATTGGCTTTTTACTTTGATAATTGGTTTCAGATACAAAGGTCTAATTAGGCTTTTCTTTAACCTTGTATAGCAGGGGTATCCCACTGTGGGTCGCGGACCTGTACTGGTCAGTGGCCTGTTAGGAACCAGACCTCACAGTAGGGTGTGAGGGATGGGCGAATGAGCATTACTGCCTGACCTCCACCTCCTGTCAGATGAGTGGCCGCAGTCGATTTTTCTAGGATTGCAAACCCTATTGTGAACTGCACATGCGAGGGATCTAGGTTATGAGCTTCTTATGAGAATCTAATGCCTGATGATATGAGGTGGAACACTCTCACCCCACAACCATGACCCCTGCACCCTGCGAGAAAATTGTCTTCCGCAATTCTGGCCCCTGGTGTCAAAAAGTTTGGGGAGCGCTGTTGTATAGTTTCAGAGGCATTCTGTTTAAAAATATTAAACTTTAGAAAATATATATCCATAAACAGCTTTTAAAAAATTTGCTTTTAATTACTTTCAGAAATGTTTAGGGTACTTATTTGTTATGTAATTGAAAGTATACTTAAGTTCTGAAGAAAGTCCAGAGTGATACAATCAGGTTCAAGGTGAGGCCCCCATCATTGCTCACCTAAACAGTGCAGGTTTGTTTTGAGAAAAGGGAACAAAAAATAGTTATCTCATATATGTATATATTGTATATATGTATTTAAATAATTTTGCTGGGTATATCTATATCAAACTATATCAGTCTGTATGTAACTTCTGATATATTTATGTGTGTGCACATACATACATACATATATTTATGCAAACACACACATAATCTCAAAACCTATTAGGAAGTTCTTACACAAGTGAAAAAATGAAGTAAATAACAGTTATAGAACACTAACAAGTTCAAATAATTATCAAAACAATTTAGGAAAATAGATATTTTAAATCTTAAAAAAATTAAGAAATCTGATGGAATTAAAAGAACATAGGAATGAAGGACAGGAGTAACTATCAAATTAGAAATTTTACTCTATGATTCCAAATGCCATTCCTTTCCACCACCCTTTACCATCTCCTTGGGGGACAGAAAAGAAAAGTAGTTAAGGAACTAACCACAGCATTCATATCCCTATTGACTTAGGGATATTCTGAAAGAAAATCTATATGGTGGAAAAATTGAGCATTGACATGAGTCTTAACATTTGAACCACCCAGTGACTTGTTGTCCTGCAGAACTGCAAAATAATAACTTATATTCACTTTAAATGTAAATTCCCCCCTTTCCTTGTAGCCATAAGAGATACGCTCAGGATGTTGTTATATAATCAGAATATTATTAGATCTCTCAGACAAATACAGTGTTTCAAAGTAGGAAGATTTTCCTTTCCAGCTGTCATTCTTAGCAGCATTTGTCATCCACCTCCCTTCCTTCTCTTAATGTTTTCATGATCATAAAAAAAAAAAAATCTAATCTAATAATGCTAATAGTGAGTCAGACAAAGATTTTATGTTAGGAACACATACTTTTTTTTGTTTGTTTGTATATGTGCAAAGATCATAAAAACCCATGGTATGACTTCATATTGCGCTTAGTATAAAATACATAGGATGCCTAAAATTTAAGCAATGTTTTTGCTTTACCATAGCTGTATCATATGGCTCGTGCCAACCTTTTTAAAGGCATCATTTTGTACATTTATTAACCTCTACTCCTGCTATATTTCCCTGTTCTACGAGCTTTTTGTCAATTCCTAGGAAGCATCAAGGTCTTCCCCTTCCCAGGAATCTATACATGCTTTTCCTACTGCATGAAAACCTATTCCCCCGTTTTCATTGATGACATTTTCTTATCCACCAAGTATTAATTTAAATGTCATTTTACCAAGTCCAATCTCAATCATCCACCCTGAGGTTCTTCCTAGGAGTCTCAGTGCCAATGTCCTTTTTTTTTTCATACTTGTTTCCTTCAAGAGAATTCAGTATACCCTGTAATATCATTACAGTATTTGTCTATTTTCTTTTGTCCCTCTTCACTATAATGCAGGTTCCATGACAGCATAGAGTTTGTCCATCTTGCAAAGAGTTGTCAATTTAGCACAGTACATGCCTAATGTTTGGTAGCCCCTAATGAAGACTTCCTGAATTAAGAAACAAAAACTTAAAATATAAAATTATCAAGCATTGTGTTAAAGACACTATTTAGGTATATAGTCATCTTTCATAACACTCTACAAATTACACTACAAAAGTAACTATCTGCTCAAAAAGTTTATTATTTATAATTGAAATTGTTTTAGTAAAAGAGGAAAATAAAGGGAAAAAAGTGAGGAGTAAAAGAAGTCATGTCTACTCTCAAACCCCCAAAGATGAAATTATAACACCATTTAAGCATTTGCAAAGTTTTATATGTAATTCTTGATCAAAATGATCTCTTAAGAGACATAAATTAACTTATTAATCTAAAATAAATTTAAATATAAATGATATTATTAGAATATACAGAATAACACTAAAATTCAAGTTATACAATATATCTGTATATATTGAAAATATATTTAAGGTCTTGTTAATCGTTCTGACTATGTAGGTCATGTGAACCTAGACACTTGTCACTTACTACAGACAACATGATCTAATGGAACCAACGAGGCTGCAAATATACATAATTGAAGTTTTAATTATGGTGTTGTGATACTGAAACAGGGTTTAGCTGTTGCCTAGGAAACCACTGACATTTGGATAAGAGAAATAATAAATTGTGCAATGTAAGACATAACAGCAGTAAAATTTATTGTAAATAAGTAAAACAGGGATCAAGAAGATATTGATGGAAATTTCAAATTAAATACACATATAAGCAGCCTCTGGTTTAGTGTGTGTGCAAAGGAGGTTGGTTTTTAAAAGTTAGATTTTCAAAGGTATCTATATGTATCTACAGATTTTGAAGCTGTAGTTTATCATTTGCTCTTTTTATGAGGAAAATAAGCTATCGTATGTGTCTAACATAGATCATTGATTTGGGTTTGAATCTCAACTCAGGAAATTATCTTGAGGATGTGGCTGAATATTTTAGACATCAGTTTTTACCTGTTTAAAATATGAATGATAATACATATCTAAAAAGGTATTGGGGATGATTATATAGGGAAATTTGTTTAGAATTCTTTAGATACACTTTTTTTCCTCAATTGATAATAGCTATTAAAAATATGTTGACACAATTAAAGTATTAAATGTATTTTATTATAGCCTTGACTTTCTTCCTGAACAAATTGTCTGTTTGAATGTATATTTTTTGGCATCTAGTCCTAGGTGGATTCTGGGGCTGCATGTGTTAAGGATCTGTGGTGAAACTCTTGATTTCCTCATCTCAGTTCCAAGGACTTGTCTTTTGTATTTCATTCATGCCCTTTCTTTCACGACCCCTTGTTTCTAAAAGGGGACTCCTACCCTTTGCTTTTGGTTACATTTTCTATCCGGACACGGCAAAAGCAAATCTCTCTCTCTTTTTTTTTTTTTTTTTTTTTTAA
>NW_016806805.1:2849389-2861699 GCF_001698545.2 Rhinopithecus bieti
TTTTTTTTTTTTTTTTTTTTTTAAATGTCATCATCTTTTCTGCAACTTTGAAAAGTATAAAACATATCAGAAAATGTGAGACAGAATGATAGACAAATAGGGGATTTATGAAAATACAGCTAGAAGCAAGTATGGTAAAACACTAATTATAAAACCAACTTAATAGATATGAGTATTCACTGTAAAATTCTCCCAAATTGTTTAGTATATTTAAACATTTTCATAATAAAATGTTAGGCAAAAAATTTACCTTTTATTTCTTCTCACAATTCACGAGTTTACCTCCATATATATGTCCAACTTAAATATTACCCTAGAAACATTTTTTTCTTGCACTTGAAAAGGAAAGAAGTATGGTAATAAATATGGTGAGAAATAAAACCATAAAAATTCCTACCATCGTGTACTTCCTTACTCCTATTAAATTATATTTAGTCTAGCACTAACCCAGCTGCTTGCTCTAAGGAATGTCTGTCCCTGGAAGGCAGGACTTCAAACCATATAAATATATTAGCTATCAATATTAATACTCGCTAACAAAGACTTGATTAAAGACTTTTAATTTTCTGTGCCTACCAATTCAAAGCTGTTATTGTCACAGACTCTGAACAATCCCACTTAGTTTACCACCTTGCAAAATGTGCCTTAAAATTGCCTCACTTATGTCATAAAATTCTGTCAAACCTTCCTATACTTCCTCACATTGAAACACTACCTAAAACTCTGTCAAGGTGGTTTTTCCCCTTACTACAGTAAATCTAATAAACTAAGATTTATATGTTCAATAGTTGTTGTTATTTTTCTAGTAGTCTTTTGAGATGTCAACAATGGATAACAGAGTTATCAGTAATGTGTTCAGCATTGCATTTGAAACTCTTGTATTTCTATTTCTTCTGAAACTCAAGTTTAGGAAGCTGATAGAAGCTCTAGAAAATCTATTAATATTTTCTTTGTGAACTTTAGGATCATTAAAATATCATTTAGGATTACATATTTTCTTTTGGATTAACTGTGCCTATGAGTCTGTTTAGGCTTTAAAAAAACTTTAATAATAAACTTGGACAATTCTATAATCTCTCTGGGATATAAAGTAAAAAATAATGCCTATTTCATTACAGCTGGTATGAGTTTAGATTATGTATGTATAAAATCTAGACACACATATGTTATACATATTGTCATATATACATACCTATGTTTGTGTATATTATATATAAAATGAATATATATACAAGGTCTGATTCATAGTAAATGTTCCATAATATAACATTTTATAATGACAATTTATTTTGTGTGTGGATGGAATAAAATGAATACATTTCATGATAACAAAACTGATGACCTCACTGAAAGTTATTGATATAGAAGTTTAAAAAAAATTATTTAGGCAGATAGTGAGGGTAAGGAAGTCCTCGGTAAGGTTTTCCTTTTAATGAAAAGCGGGCCTCAAATCGTTTTCTCTTCTAACAAAGAACAGGCTATAAAATTGAGCTGCAGACATAGACAAGGAAGCTGGAAGCTTGCACAGGTGAATTCCCACAGTTGTGCCCATAGGAAAAGGTTACCTGGGAATAGACATGTTCCAAATGGCGGCTCCATCATCTCTTCTCTTTGCAAGCCACATGTGTGGTAAGGAACAGACAAGATGGTAATGGCCAAGCAAGAAGTCTATTTGCATAACAAGATTAGGGTGGGGCAACCAGCCCTTCCCACTTGCGCCATGTAAATACCACCAGCCCTCCCCACCCGCGCCATGTAAATACCACCAATCCTCCCACCCGTGCCATGTAAATACCATCCAACTAATCTCTGGGCCTTCTGTAAATCAGATACCGCCTCCTCAAGACTGCTTCTAAAATCTGGCGCAGTCTGCCACTGGCTAGCTTTTCCCTTTAGTGGAGAGAGAACTACTGTACTCTCTCCTTTGTTCTGCCTGTAAACTTTCCGCTCTTTAACCCACTCGGTGTGTGTATCCCTGTGGTTAATCTTCTGGGCTCCACACGACGGGCCCTGGGTATTCACCCCAGACAAGGATGCCTCTTCATTATAACTCTATGTCTTCATCATTGTCTAACTTTGTTACAGTCAAATAACAAATATATTTGTTGGTGATAATAGAAAACATACATTTTTGGCTGGAGAAAATATTTTATTCATGCAATTGATAATGTATTACCATTAACTGTTTTTTAAAGCTTAACGTCTTCATTTATTCAAATTTTCATTTCTACCTAATGTATTTTTCTGTTCCAAAATTCCATTCAGGTTAGCACATTACATTTAGAAGTCAGTCATTAGGTTCTTCTTAGCTGTGGCAGTTTCTTACACTTTGCTTTTATTTGACCATGACAATTTTATTTATTTATTTATTTATTTATTTATTTATTTATTTTGAGACTGAATCTCGCTCTGTCGCCAGGCCGGAGTGCAGTGGCACAATCTCGGCTCACTGCTGCATTCACCTCCCGAGTTCAAGCATCAGAGGATGAATCTCCTTTGAGGAAGGATTACAGATAAATTAATACTCTACCCTCAAGGAAGGGAAACATAACTCCCTACTTCCTAAGTGTAAGCTGTGTATAATGACTTCCTTGTAATGAGTACAGGAAGGAAAGAAATAAAAAGAGTAACTTTTAAAACCTGAGGAACACATCTTTATTCAGATGATCAAAGTCAGTATCAACAGTAATAAACAGATTGATAGTGTATATGCTTGATATAATGTAACAAATATGACCCCTTAACTCGGGACTTCCTCTTGAAAACCCATAATCCCAGTATAACCATGAGAAAAACATGAGATAAATTTCAAGAGAAAGGCATCCTGCAAAATCTATGACCAGTTTACCTCAAAAAAGGCAGGCGAATCACCAGACCTACAAAGAGGCTTAGATAAGCACACAACAATATTGGAAGATTTTAACACCCCCCTGAAAGTATCAGACAGATCATTGAGGCAGAAAACTAACATTTGTATTTAAAACCCAAACTCAACACTGAATCAAATAGACTTAACAGACTTCCACAGAACACTCTACCCAACAGCAACAGAATATGCATTCTTCTTATGTGCACATAGACCATACTCTAAAATTTATTCACCACATTCTCAGCCATAAAGCAGTTTTCAACAGATTTTTTAAAAACCTGGAATCATACCAACCACCTTTGCACCACAGCACAATAAAAATAGAAATAAATACCAAGAAGATATCTTAAAGCCATATGATTTCATGAAAAATAATATTCTCCTGAATGGCTTTTGGGTAAACAATGACATTAGAACAGGAATCAAAACTTTTTTTGAAACTTATAAAACAAAGATAGGATGTCCCAGAATCTCTGGGATGCAGCTAAAGCACTGTTGAGAACAAAATTGATAGCATTAAATGTACCAATCAAGAATTTAGAAAGATCTCAAATCAAAACCTATTATAACAGCTAGAGGAACTGGAGCAAATCAACCCCAAAGCTACCAGAGTAAAAGAAATAATCAAAATCAGAGCTGAACTGAAGGAAATTGAGACATGAAGAATCCTACAAAAGATAAAAAAAAAAAAAAAATTGGTTTTATGAAAGAATAAATAAGATTGATAGACTCCTAGCTAGACTAATAAAGAAAAAAGATGAGATGCAAGTAAACACAATCAGAAATAACTGTGGAGACATTGCTATGAATCTCATAGAAATACAAAGAAGCCTCAGAGAGTATTACAAATACCTCTATGCACACAAACTACAAAATCTTGATGAAATGGATAAATTCCTGGAAAGACAGACTCTCACAAGTCTGAACCAGGAAGTTATTAAAATCCTGAACAGACTAATAATAAGTTCTGAAACTGAATCAATAATGAAAAGTCTAACAACCAGAAAAATCCTTGGACCAGAATGATTCAAGTCAAATTCTACCAGACATATAAAGAAGACCTGGTATCAATCCTATTGAAACTATTCCAAAAATTGAAGAAAGACTTCTCTCTAACTCATTCTATGGGGCTAGTATCATTCTGATGCCAAAACTCGGTAAAGACACAACAGAGAAAGAGAACTTCAGGCCAATATCTTTGATGAACATAAGTGCAGAAATCCTCAGCAATATACTAACAAACCAGATCCAACAGCACATCAAAAAGCTAATCCACCATAATCAAGTAGGCTTTATTCCTAGGATGGAAGGCTGGTTCAACATACACAAATCAAATGTGGTTTACCACATAAACAGGACTAAAAACAAAAACCACATGATCATCTTAATACATTTAGAAGAGCATTTTGATAAAATTAACATTCTTTTATGTAAAAACCCTTACAAATTAAGCATTGAAGGAACATATCTCAAAACAATAAAGAGCTGTCTATGACAAACCCACAGCCAACACTATAGTGAATGTGCAAAAGCTATAATCATTTCCTTTGAGAACTGGAACAAAACAAGGATGCCTTCTCTCACCACTTCTATTCAACATAGTACTAGAAGTCTTAGCCAGAGCAATACAGTAAGACAAGGAATTAAAAGGCATCTAAATGTGAAAATCATAAGCCAAACTATCACTCTTCACAGACAATGTGATTCTATACCTAGAAAACCACATAGCCTTTACCCAAAGGCTCCTAGAATGCATATACTGCTTCCACAAAGTTTGAGGATACTAAATCAATGTACATAAATCAATAGGATTTTAATACATCAAAAATGTCCAAGTGGAGAGCCAAATTAAGAATGTAACCCCATTCACAATAGCCACAAGAGGGATAAAATACCTAGGAATTCAGCCAAACAGGGAGCTGAAAGATCTCTACAATGAGAATTACAAAGCATAGCTGCAAGAAACCAGAGGTGACAGAATCAAATGGAAAATAATTCCATGCTCATGAATAGAAAGATAAGAAGAATACTGCCCAAAGTAATTAACAGATTTGATGTTATTCCTATTAAACTATCAGTGACATTTTTCATAGAATTAGAAAAAAAATATTCTAAATTTTACATGGAACTCAAAAAGATCACAAATAAAGCTGTCCTAAGCAAAAAGAATAATCACAGTCATCACGCTACCCAAATTCAAATTATACTACAAAGTTAAAGTAACCAATACAGTATGGCACTGGTACATAAACAGATACATAGATCAGGGGAACAAGTTAGAAACCCAGAAATAAAGCTACAAACCTACAACCATGTGCTCACTGATAAAGTTGACAAAAATAAACAATGGGGAAAGGACTCCTTGTTCTGTAAACGGTACTGGGATAACTGACTAACCATATGCAGAAGACTGAAACTGGACCCCTTCCTTTCACCACATGCAAAAACTGACTCAAGATGGATTAAAGACTTAAACGTAAAACCTAAAACTATTAATCCCTGGAAGGAAAACCTAGGAAATACAATTCTGGACATAGAAACTGGCAAAAATTTAATGATGAAGATGCCAAAAGCAATTGCAACAAAAACAAATTTGACAAGCGGTACCTAATTAAACTGAAGAGCTTCTGCACAGCAAAATAAACTATCAACAGAGCAAACTGATAACCTTCAGAATGGGAGAAAATATTTGCCATATGTACATTCAACAAAGAACTAATATCCAGAATCTATAAGAAAATTAAACAAATTAACAAACAAAAACCAAACAACCTCATTAAAAAATGCGCAAAGTATATGAAGACACTTATCAAAAAAGAAAAATAAAAAGACATAAACATGACTGGGCATAGTGGCTCACACCTGTAATCCCAGTACTTTGGGAGGCTGAGGAGGATGGATCACCTGAGGTCAGGAGTTCAACACCAGCCTGACCAACATGATGAAACCCTGTCTCTACTAAAAATACAAAATTAGCTGGACCTGGTGGCACATGCCTGTAATCTCAACTACTTGGGAGGCTGAGGCAGGAGAATCACTTGAACCCGGGAGGTGAAGGTTGCAGTGAGCTGAGATCGTGCCATCGAACTACAGCCTGGGCAACAAGAGCAAAACTCTGTCTCAAAGAAAAGAAAAAGAAAAAAAGACATAAACATGGCCAACCAACAAGTATATGAAAAAATGCTTAACATTACAAATCATTACAGAAATACAAATCAAAACCACAGTGAGATACCATCTCACACTTGACCAGAAAGATTCATATCAAATTCTCCTATAATAGTCAGAAAAATAACAG
The DNA here is from genome assembly GCF_001698545.2 of Rhinopithecus bieti. Lineage (NCBI taxonomy): Eukaryota > Metazoa > Chordata > Mammalia > Primates > Cercopithecidae > Rhinopithecus > Rhinopithecus bieti. Next base: position 2,855,557 of record NW_016806805.1, read on the forward strand.
ATGCTGGAGAGGTCATGGAGAAAAGGCTTTGCTTATATGCTGCTAGTGGAATGTTCAGCCACTGTGAAAAGCAGTTTGGAGATTTCTCAAAAGCTTTGAACAGAACTACCATTTCACCCAGCAATTCCATTACTGGATATATACCCACAAAAATGTAAATCATTCTACCATAAAGATACATGAACCCACATATTTATTACAACACTATTCACAATAGCAAACACATGAAATCAACCTAGACGTTCATCAACAGTGGACTAGATAAAGAAAATATGTTACATATACACCATGGAATGCTATGCAGCCATAAAAAAAATGAGGTGATATCCTTTGCAGCAACATGGATGGAGTCATTATTCTAAGTGAATTAATGCAGGAATAGAAAACCAAACACCACAAGTTTTCTCTTATAAGTGGTAGGTAAACACTGAGTACATATGGACACAAAGAAGAAAACATTAGATGTTGGAGAGTACTCTAGGGTGAAGATTAGGATGATGGTGAGGATGAAAAAGCTACCTATTGAGTAGTTTCTCATTAGTATTCTCATTACCTGAGTAATGAAATAATTTGTACATTAAACACCTGCAACATGCAATATACCCATGTAACAAACCTGCACTTGTACCCCTGAACCTAAAATAAAAGCAGGAGGATAGATAGATAGATAGATAGATAGATAGATAGATAGATAGATAGATAAATAAATAAATAAATAAATATCTGTATATCTTCTTAGATGAGGTGACTTTTCAGATATTTTGCTTTTTTATTGTTTTTCCTTATATTGGGGTATAACAATAAGAAAATTAAGAATCGCTTTTCATTCTCTTAATCACTCACAGAGTAGAAAATTTAATTTTCATAAAATAAACATTATTTTCTTCCATTATGTTTTGATGTTATTTTATAACCTCAATTCCAACCCAAGATGTGTTTGTCCATTTTGTGTAACTGTAACAAACTACCAAAGAATGGATAATGTATAAGGAAAAAAAATATTTAATTCACAGTTCTGGATTTTAGGATGTCGAAAATCCAGGAGCTGCATCTGGTAAGGACCTTCTTGCTATGCAATAACATTGTGGAAGGCATTGCATGGCAAGGGAGTGCAAGACAGCAAGTGAGCAAAAGTGGTCAGAACTTTCTTTATTAACAAGCCCACTCTCAAGATAAGTAACTCACTCCCTCAGTAATGACATTAATCCATTTTGTGAGGGGAGAGCCACCCTCATGACCTATTAGGCTACCCCTCCCAACACTGCTGCATTAAGAATTAAGCTTCCAACACATGAACATTGGTGGACGTATTCACACCATGGAACATGGTCAACTAGATTTTATCCTAAGTTTTGCTTTAAAAGTTTTATAGTTTTGCATTTTACATTTAAGGCTGTAAACCATTTTGAAGTTCTTTTGTCTTTCTTCTTTTATGGTATTATGTAAAGTTTATTTCTAGATTTATTTTGCATATGATTTTTCAATTGTTGCAGCAATATTTGTTGAAAAGAATCCCTTCTCTGGTGGCATGCTTTTGCCCCTTTGACAAATGTCAGCTGACTGTGTTGGTGTGGCTCTGTTTCGGGGCTTCCTATTGTGTTCCATTGATCTACGTATCTAATCTTTTGCTAATATCATGTTGTGCTGATTAGTGTAGGTTTCTAGTAAGTCTGAATTCTGGTAAGTGCTCAAATTTTCCTTTGTTCCTTTAGTATTGTATTGACTACTCTTTGCCTTTGGCCTTGGTATATAAACTTTAGGATCAGTTCATTGATATCCGCAAATAAGCTTGCTGGAATTTAAATTAGGATTGAATTGAATATACAGATCAATTTGAGAAGAACTGACATCTTAACAATATTGTGCCTTTCTATCTTTGTTTATTGAAATCTTCTTTTATTTCTTTCATTAGAGCATTGCAGTTTTCCATATATAGACTTTCCATGTACTCTGTTAAAATTATATCTTAGCATTTCACTTTTTGGTGTAATTATAAATGGATTGTATTAGTCATTGCAAATGCCAAATTGTTCATTGCTGCTATATAGGAAAGCATTTCATTTTTGCATATTAACTTTGTAACTTGAGACCTTTTGTTTATTCTTTGGGATTTCCTACATAGGCACTAATGTAATCTGCAAACAAAAACAGTTTTATTTCCTCCTCAATCTGAACACTTTTTTTCTTCCTTTCTTCTTGCTTCATTGTAATAGTTAGGGATTGTTTATTACAATGTTAAATATGGATGATGAAGAGAAGCATCATGACTTGTTTCTTATCTCAGACATAAAGAATCGAGTTCCTCACCATTAAGTATGATAGTAGTTACAGGTTTTTTGTTTGTTTGTTTGTTTTGTAGGTGTTCTTTATCAAGTTAAGCAAAGTTTCCACCCCCCCTACTCTGAGGTTTTTTTTTTTTTTTTTTTTTTTTAATCATTATTAGGTATTGAATGTACTCAAATGCTTTTCTGTATACCCGTTTTTTTCTTCTTCCTTAACCTGGTGATACAGTGGATTATGTTGACTGATTTCCAAGTGCTATGCAAGCTTTACATACCTGGAGTAAATCCCAAATGGCCATTGTACATATTTCTTTTTATTCATTGTTGTACTTGGTTTTCTAATATTTTATTGAGGATATTCACATCTATTTTTATGAAACATATTGGTCTGTCATTTTCTTTTATGTATTGTATTTATCTGGATTTGAAAATAGGGCAATGCTAGCCTCATGGAATGAGTTGTAAAATACTTTTTGTGCTTCTATTTTCTGGGAGAAATTGTAGAAAAATTTTATTTTTCTTACTGGGTCTAATGATTTCTAATTTGAATATTATTAATTATTAATTAATTTTTAAAAACAGATATAATAGACATAGGCCTCCTCAGAATATCTATTGCTTCTTGTGTGAAATTTGGTAGTTTCAGTAATTGTTCCATTACTGTAACAATTGTTTTTCATGTAATTATTCTATTTAAGATAGCAAATTTGGGGGTATAAAATTATTGATAGTCTTTTATCTATTGTCTTTTAGTAATGATACAATCAGTAACAATGATACTTTTCATTTCTGATATTAGTAATTTGTGTGTTTTTTTTTCCTTTTTTTCTTTTCCTTTTGGTTAGCTCTTGGATAGAGGTGTATCAAGTTTATTGATTTTCCAAAGAACTAGATTTGGGTTATTGATTTTCACTATTGTTTTTCTAATTTCAATTTTATGGATTTCTCTTCAAATGTTTATTTATTTTTTGCAATATTTAGGCAAAAAATTGCTCGTATTAGATGGATTTTTTCTGTGAAAGTCTTATTAGTTCCATTCTTATACTTCTCCAAAATTTTGCTGTATATGAATTCTAGCAAAATACAGATTAATCCAGTACAACAAATTATTGGTATTTTTTTCTTGAATCAATTTTGCCTGTATATGTTTTTTTGACATGTTATAGATCTAGGCTGGGCTAAGTGCCCCCCATTTCTTATACAACCTGGTACCCCTGGGATCTCCTAGGAGCCTCATATCGGTGCCAGATCCGGTGCAGATACTGGATCTACATTGCAGAGTAGCACCAAACCTTTGTGCACCCTTGATCAGCTATCCCTGCTTTCTGGAGAGCTGGAATTACAGGCACAGTCCAAGGTGTCTGACAATTTTATGTTCTTTTAAAAAGACCCAACTTCTGGACTAATGAACTGGAACTACCTGTTAGTATTTAATGTAAATGTATTATATTTGATCTGCAAATTATATCACTAATCAGCTTTTGTATTTCAAAGGTTTTTGTATAGGCTAACTCTATTAAAATGCTCAGACACTGTTTTATTTTGTGCTGCATATGCATGCATGTTTATTTTATAAAGAATTAATGATAATAGCCTCCCTGTAAAGGGTTTACTATCAGAGACTACTCTCCAGTGCATTTCATTGTAAAAAGCAAGACATTGTATGTAGAACAAAATCATGTTATCAAATAGCTTTTATGTGTAGAAAACGAGTTCAAGTCACAGGATTTAAACCACAAACTAATCCGTAGTGTTTGGAGGATACAAAATGGAACTCTGATATCCATTGATGTAATTCTCTGAACTTATATCGGACCACTGTATACACTATTAAGTGATAACTTACAGTAGTTTCATCTAAATATAAGAAGTAAATTCAATACATTTTTAAAAAATCTGGAACCAAATGTTTAACTTTTATATTTTTATGGTATATATTTAAGAGGTATAGCATGTTTTATGTATATTCCACAGGTATAGTAATACCCATATGTATAGCGATATCCTTAGTTCAATCAAGCAAATTCACGTATCTATCATCTCAAGTTACCCTTTTTTTGGTATTAACAGCAGCTAAAATCTACCCCCTTAGCAAATTTCCAGTATACAACATTCTTAGCTATAGTCTTCATGCTATACATTAGATCTCTAGATGTATTTATGTTACATAACTGCAACTTTGTACAAGGTAGCTGCCTAGGTAGATATAACATTGAAAATACTAACATAACTGTTTTGCATACAGAAACATTAATTTAGAACTAGCTACAATTATCTATGCATATTATAATGTTGGACTATAAATAGAGCTGATGACCTTCTAAGGAATTTAATACTTGTTTATTAAATTATTTAGAGATTGTTACTAATGAGATAATAATAAGTCCTTGGATTAAAATGTTGCTGCAATTATCAACCGGATTTGCACAAAGAAACAATAAAGAAAAGCATAGGCATAAAATACCTTTCTAACTTTTTCCAACGGCTCTATTATAAGAGTGTAAGAGTAGACCTGCAAGAGTGTGGCTGATGATACAACTAATTATCAGCACAAAACAAATTATTAATATGATTAAATGTGATGCTGACAATGGTGCACATGATCACTGCCAGGCATGTATGCAGATGAATCTATTTCATTCATGAATTTACAGAAAAATGGTGTAAGGTGGGAAATTGTCAGCATCCAGATATCTACCTGGAAAGCACGCCTATGCTGTTTTTCCTTTTTCTTTTCAACATATAGGTATTTCTTTGTTTTCCTTTCTTAATTTTTAATAGGCAAATAAAATAAAAATCATATATGTTAATGGTATATAACATGACATTTTAAAATACATATACATTGTAGAATGGCTAAATCAAGTTAATTAATATATACATTACTTCACATATTTATTTGTGGAAAGAACATTTAAAATTTACTCTCTTGGCAATTTTGGTATATAATAAGTGGTTAATAACTGTAGTTATCATATTGTTCATTAATTCATCCAGAGTAAGTTAGAAGATTAAGTAAAATGTGAGCTCAAATTATACCTTATACATTTTATTTGTAAGTACCCAGTATTTAATACTTCTATTTTTAAAAAGTTATACCTTCTTAATGGTTTTAGAAGTGATAATGAAGTGGTTACTATGGGAGTTGAGGCAGATTTAAGACACATTTAGCTGATAAAATTGGCTGGTTGAATGAATGAGCAATAAAGGAAAAAGGAAGAGTCAAGCTGTATGGGACAATAATGATGCCATGAATTTTGGTAGGAAAAACTAAGAAGGAAGCAGATTTGGGGGAGAAGCAAGGACGTTTAGGTTTGGATATGATATAATTGAGGCTCCTATGGAAGTTCTATCTGGTCCTATTCAGCAATATTTTAATTAAACAACACTGAAGTTCAAAGGAAGTGAACTCAAAACAGTGTGGAGCAAAAAAATGTGCTTTAAGGAAACACTATGCATTATTTAGATGACACATGTTGATTATCTGATTATGATTTTACAGATCTACATCCTTTATAGTGCCTTCGTCTGCTTGTTAAAGTTTATGAGGGGCCATTGTTTTGGACTTACCTCCTGTACTAGCCCCCTCAGAGCAGAACAAACCAGAATGGAGTTACTTGTGCTAAGTGACACATAATCAAATAGATCTTTAAAAAGGGCCAGTTTTGGCACAAGACAGGGATGCCCTCTCTCACCACTCCTATTCAACATAGTCTTGGAAGTTCTGGCTAGGGCAATCAGGCAAGAGAAAGAAATCAAGGGTATCCAGTTAGGAAAAGAAGAAGTCAAATTGTCCCTGTTTGCAGATGACATGATTGTATATTTAGAAAACCCCATTGTCTCAGCCCAAAATCTCCTTAA
>NW_016806805.1:2862830-2879349 GCF_001698545.2 Rhinopithecus bieti
GCACTATTCACAATAGCAAAGACTTGGAATCAACCCAAATGTCCATCTGTGACAGACTGGATTAAGAAAATGTGGCACATATACACCATGGAATACTATGCAGCCATAAAAAAGGATGAGTTTGCGTCCTTTGTAGGGACATGGATGCAGCTGGAAACCATCATTCTTAGCAAACTATCACAAGAACAGAAAACCAAACACCGCATGTTCTCACTCATAGGTGGGAACTGAACAATGAGATCACTTGGACTCGGGAAGGGGAACATCACACACCGGGGCCTATCATGGGGAGGGGGGAGGGGGGAGGGATTGCATTGGGAGTTATACCTGATATAAATGATGAATTGAGGGGTGCTGACGAGTTGATGGGTGCAGCACACCAACATGGCACAAGTATACATATGTAACAAACCTGCACGTTATGCACATGTACCCTAGAACTTAAAAGTATAATAATAAAAAAAAAAAGGGCCTGTTTTCCAAACAAAAGGACATTCTAGTTAACCTGAATCAGCAGGAAAGTCACCTTTGTTTAACCTCTACAGCGAAAGTACTCTTGCAATTACCAATCCACTTTTTGCCTTTTTCACCCCATTTCTACCTATGAATCCAGTCACTGCTGAGCTCCTGGGAACACTCATTCTATTTTGTAGAATGAGATTTTGCTTGATTCTAGAATCACAAATAAAAACCATCAAGATCTTTAAAATAAATTACTTGTAATTTTGATAGACTGTGACACAAATAACTACAGACTGGGTGGCTTAAACAACAGAAATTATCTTACACAGATACAAATCCAAGATAAAGGTTTCAGTTGACTTGGTTCTGGTGCAGGATCCTCTCCTGACTTGCAGATGGCTGACTTCTATGTCCTCACATAGCCTTTCCTTACTGTGAGCACATGGAGAGTGAGAAAGGAAACATAAGAACACTAATCCAATTGGATCAGTACTCCACACATCTGACTTCATTTAAAATGAATTATTTTCTTAACAGACCCATCTCAAAATACAGCCACACTGAGGGTTAGTTAGCACATCAACATATAAATTTTGGAAGAACATAAACCTTCAGTCCATAACATTGCGTTTGAGCTATTTTACAGGTCTGCTAATTGTAGGTAACTGATAGCAATGGAATATAATTTTTGTCTATAGGAATATGTAATAGTGTCTCATTGCTGCTATAATAAATCACCACAATTTGAGAAACTTAAAACAAAACAAATTTAATATCTCATGGTTCTGGTGGTCAGATGATCTAAACTCAAAGTGCCAGCAGGGCAAATTTCTTTGTAGAGGCTCTATGGGAGAACCCACTTCTTTGCCCTATCTAGCTTCTTGAGGCCAACTCCCTTGCCTGACTCATGGCCCTTCCCTCTATCTTCAAAGAAAATTACACCACTTTTACTTCCATCACCACATCTCCTCTCTCAACTTACACTCCTGCCTCCCTCTTATAAGGACCCTTGTGATTACATTGAACTCACTCACATAATCCGGGGTAATCTCCATCTCAGTGTAACCAAATAAACACATCTACCGAATACCTTTGCCATGTAAGGTAACATTCACAGGTTCTGAAAATTAGAAAATGAACATCTTTTTGGAGACATTAATCTGTCTATGACATGTGGAGGTTCTGTTTACCACAGTGGAGATTCAATTGACCCTTCTTATTGTGGAAGAAAACAGTTTTTCCTCAATTTGCATATTCATTTTAATATTCCTAAATGCACAAATATATATGTTCTGTGAATCATCCTTTGGTTTGGTTGTAATATACTCTTGGTGCCCTCATTAATAACAAATTAAATAAACTCTATAATACATGTTAATTTTACATCTTTCTGACAGTCATAATTCTAACTTTTGGAAAATTATCCCTTAAGACTAAATATACAGATTTATGACTTATGAGTATATCAAAGGTACTTAAAATTAGAGAAAAAAGCTTTTAATAGAGAACCATATCAAGGTAAAAAAAGTGCTAAAAATGATTTGAGGTTCAAAGTTTTGGGGATGAGGGTCTTATAAGTATTGGTATGAACTCTTGGTCTTCAACTTAATCTCTGTGAGAGTTTTAAGCTGTAATACATGGAGCATATAGAAATTTTAATGTAAGTAAGTGATGAAAGGTTTTTTTAATTCAGAGATATTCCTAGAGACAAAATAGTCAAGATACTGGTATTTATTCGATACAATAGTTCCCCCTTATTCAAGGTTTCATTTTCTGCTATTTCAGTTGCCTACAGTATAGTATATAAAGATATTTTGAAAGACAAAGAGAGACAATTTTAACATGACATTTATTAAAGTATATTGTTATTAATTATTCTATTATATTATTAGTTGTTGCTAATCTCTTACTGTGCCTAACATTAATTAAACTTTGTCATATTGAATTACATATAGGGAAAATCATAGTATATATAGGTGCTATGGTTTGAATAGGTCCCCAAAATTTATGTGTTGGAAACAAACTCCAATTGCAACAGTATTTGGAGGCAGAAATTTAAGAGGTGATTAGGTCATGAGACCAATGGCTTAATGTCATTTTCTTAGGAATGGGCTAGTTATCTGGGAGTGGGTTGCTGTAAAAGTGAACTGGACCTAATTTACTCTCTCAGTCTCTCAGGGTCACTCCTGCCTTCTGACCTTCCACTATGGGATGACACCTTCCAGATAGCAGAGCCATGCTCTTGGACTTCATCATTCCAGAACCATGAGCCAAATGAACTTTTATTCTTTATAAATTACCCCATCTGTGGCATTTTGTTATAGCAGCCACACTGCTATATGTTTCAGCCACACTGAAAATATGTTTCAGTACTATCTGTGAACCAAATCAATCAGAACCTTTATCTTTTCAGGTTGATACCCATTGGGGGTCTTGGAATGTATCTCTTAGGGAAAAGGCAGGGACTATTATGTATATATTACTAACAAAAAGTATTAAAGAAACAAATATTAACAATAAAATCCATAGTTGGCTATTACATATTTGTAAATATATAAATATAGTAATGTCTATATTTTCTCCTGGTTACATAACTGCCAGTTATTGTTTTTGGATATCATGATGTATTTATTTTTTATTTATATAGCTTAAATTTAATTAAAATATTTTAATGTAAATTTAGAAAGTTAAGGAAATATGAATATTTGGCATTTTTTCATTTGAGAGTTGGGGAAAGACATTGACAACTTCTGACCTGTGATTTTTCTGAATACTCTCCAACTAAGTTAAATTTGTCTGCCTGGAATACAGTAGCTTATTAAGGCATATTAAATAGCCTCAGGGTGCACACATCTGAAGCTAAAGCACAGGCATTGCTCATCCCTCATGTTTTAGCAGCTGTTTAATGAAAAGTGCCAGCTCAGTGTGTAGTTAATCTATCTAATAATTAATACAACAGCAGCCTGGGACCAATGTGGATATAACTCCAAAGTCCTTGTTCATTTGCAAATTAACACAGAGACTTGCTTTTATAGTTAGTTTGTTATTTAGGAAGCAGACAGGGATATTTAAAATTCTTAATTTCAAGGCTTCTAGTTGATCACATTTTATTTGAATACATGACATAAAATAGAATTTGAAATGATAATGCTTAAGAGTGTAATATAGAAAATTAATCTCCTATGGTTATTAAGATACACATGTAACCCTCAAGGCTAAAAGGATGCCAGTGTGTTTTCTATCCACGAAAAAGGATAATTTGAGATCAAAGCTCTTTTTTAATGCCCTTAATAATGTGAACTCAATTTATCTGTATTTATGATCTAGTCAAAAGTTATCTAATATACAAAAAACTATCAAATTAATTGTTCGATATTTTATTTCATCTTATGTTAAATATTTTTTTCTAAGCTATTACCTTCTTGGTTATAAAACGTGTAAGATTATGAGATGCTTCCTAGAAGTGAATAAATAGAAGTAAATGCTGGCCCTGTACTGATCTGTTTCCACGCTGCTGATAAAGACATACTTGAGACTGGGCAATTTACAAAAGAAAGAGGTTTATTGGACTTACAGTTCCACATGGCTGGAGAGGCCTCACAATCATGGCAGAAGGCAAAGAGGAGCAAGTCACATCTTACACTGATGGCAGCAGGCAAAAAAAAAAAAAAAAAACTTGTGCAGAGAAACTCCCGCTTTAAAAACCATCAGATCTCATGAGAACCATTCAGTATCATGAGAACAGCATGGCAAAGACCCACCCCTATGATTCAATCATCTCCCACTGGGTACCTCCCACAACACATGGGGGTTATAGGCACTACAAAATGGCATTTGAGTGGGGACACAGAGCCAAAACATATCAGGTCCCGAAAACATAATATAATAAAAGTTGTGAAGTGTAAGTTGGTATCATGAAGAAATGTTTTATGGTTATGGTTGCAACTGTGATTAATACACAAAATTGTTGATAAAATACAAAACTGAAGCCCTCAAGGACATCTGTCTATCTCTATCTATCTATCTATCTATCTATCTATCTATCTATCTATCTATCTTTTATCTACCATCTATTACCTAATCTCTATCATAGTTTACTCGATTACTCTTATGAAAATACATTTCAGCTATGGGAAACAGTTTAACTGTTCCTCAAAAGTCAAACAAAAAGGAAACTTATTACACAGAATTCTTTTCCCTCTTCCCCTAAAATCTGTGAAACTTCTTTTCAAATCATTGAGGTCAAGCTAAATGCCATATCTTCTATAAAGCTTTCTCTACTTCTTTGAACATCATTGACATTTTCTTCTGTGTTCCCATATTTCACTGCTCATATATTTACTATTTTCCAAAACTTGTCCTTTTATACTGTTATCTGTGATGAGTATCTTAGCTTTTTAAAGCCAAGGATCATGTTTTCCTTCATACCTTTGTACACAATAGGCAATAAATGTTGTGGAAACAAATGGACGGAGCACACCTCAAACAATGCATGTCATGTTTGTGAAAATATTAAACTATTTTCTAATTTTAATACTGAAACCACAGTCAGCATGTTAAAATATTAACTAAATTACCTTCTAAAAAATAAACAATCAAATTAAAATGGTGGAGTCAGCTGATTCAAACAATATTTTATTTTTCCCCTTCTTTTACTGTATTTTATCCACTTTAATCCTTTAATCCTAAAGTCTCAAGCACTTTAGAAAGTTGATTTTTTTTTTCCCTGACACAGATTTAAATGGAACCACTGGTTATTTAGAAAGGCCAACCATTGCTTTTGGCTTCCTATCCAATCAATTTGTTTGTAAATAATTACTTACACAACCTTTATTCTTGAATTTCATAGACCACATTGAAAGCAAACTTCATTTTAATTGAATAGCCAGAAAGAATAAAAAATTACCAGGTGCCAACAATACCTTACTTTTTTTTTATTTCTATGAATTTATATGGCACTTTCAGAAACCCCACATGGTTACCTGACATTTCCTAACTAATCCCTAATTATATAATTATAAGCATATTAAAAGCCCCTGGAGAACACTCTTCCTTTATAACAATAGGAATCAAATTGTATTTCCTTGTACTGCCTCTGTAAACTCAGTGAAAGCTGTTGTACTGACTCCTACCTTTAAATACGTGCCTTATTGTCAAAGGTGTTTTCACTGTATATTTGCATCTATGACTTTATAAGTTGGCTTCATGTTTTGTCCTTTCATTGTAATGAAATTCTGAATATGTTCACTCCAGATTAATCCTTTTTTTTTCACTCTCAGGAAAAAATGCAAATGTCAGTCTGTTCTCTGTGTGATGTTTGAAAAACTGGCCACTCTGCACTTCACTAGTTCCAAGTTTTATGCTAATATTTCTTTTGTGAATTCCACTCCTTAGACTGTGAACTCTTGGATTAGTTTCAGTTTCTAGCATTTTCCCCCTCCTTTTCCATAACATAGATGGTGTCAACAAAACCCTATATGCTTCCTTACAAAATCCACCTTTCTTGATATCATTTTTTTATAATAGGGTATATTTTATATTGTATTAAACAAATATTTTCCATTAGCTATTAACTGTCATGCTCTTTCTTCCTGATACTGACAACTCTTCCTTCATTTAATCCTGACAAGACAAGTTTTGTATAACCTCAGAACAATTCAGACCGATAGATGTATGATGAATCCGTAAATATGTTTCTAGTACTAATAGCAGCAACGACCCACCTGGAGAGGCCACTGCCAAGACTTCAGCTGCAGCAAGGGAGATGCAGCTGGCTGTATGCTCCACAGAGCCAGAGGGAACCTGGAGCAGGCAAGAGCACCACCCTCCCAGGTGGGGACACCTCGGCATCTCTGCACTCTCAGGGGTCCAGGAAGGTGTCCCTGCCCCTGCAGGACTGGAGGTGTCTGCTACTACTGCCTGGCCTCTTCTCACTCCCAGAAACTGCTCTATCCCAGAGCAAGGTTGGGGCCAAACCCAGATGCTGTTGCAGCCTGGCTGGGTATGTGCGTGCATGGGCCAGCACTGACACACCAGCCTTCTGTTACCTTGGCCCCCTCCAGACTTTGGCCACTGACAAGCATGGGAAGGAGGCCAAGGGGGTGCTGAGGGCAGCTCAGCCCTGGCCTGCAGGTACCTCTCAGCATGAACAAGCCTAGGCACCATGAACAGTGGCAGGAAGCAGACAGGATCCTGGGCAGACAGGGGCAGGTCCTCCATGAAGCCCCACCTTCAAGCCAAGAAAGGTCTGAAACCTGGGGCCATGCTGCCAGTTTTGAGGACCAGAATGCAAACTTGTTGTGCTTTTTCCAAGCCTGCACATGCCATCCATGAACAATTGGCATATATTTCCTCCCCTGTGAGGCCCATAAAACCCCCAGACTCAGCCAGACTCGAGAAGACAATGACCTGCTAGCTGCACAGCGGAGCTGCCCAGTCCAGAGTCTTCTCTATGTTAAGAGCTGGGGAGACAATGGGATGAAGATGGCCAGCTGTGGAGAGGCACTACCCACCCCAGGGTTTCCTCTCTGATAAGAGATGAGGAGATGACAGGATGACTAGCTGTGGAGAGGAGCTACCCACTTGAGTCTCCTCTCTGCTGAGAGCTGAGAAGACAATGGGATGACCAGCTACAGAGAGGAACTACCCATTCCAAGGTCTCCTCTCTGCTGAGAGCTGAACACTTTTTGGGAAACACTGGCTGCAGAGAGGAGCTACTCACTGCGAGTCTCCTCTGAGCCATTCTATTGCTCAATAAAAGCTCCTCTTCACCTTGCTCACCCTCCACTTGTCCACATACCTTATTCTTCCTGGGCATAGGACAAAAACTCAGAACCTGCTGAATGAAAGAGCAGTAACAAAAACAGGGCTGAAACACACCTCTTGCTTACCACATTGTGGGTGACAAGGCGGAGAGAAGAGCTGCAGCCCTTTGTGGATCACAGACGTAGGAGCTCTTTGAGACAGGACTGTGACACCATTTTTGGGGCTCTGTGGTTCCTGGCCTCTCCAAGTTTCCAGGCACCACTGCATCCCCTAGTGCCAAATGTAGAAGCAGCTTTTGAGATACTTGGTCCAGCCACAGCCTTGCAGGGAGCCAGTGCCCATGGCAACAATTAAAGCTGCCCACCCTCTGGCTGCATGCAGTAACTGAACCCCATAATCAGTTGCTTATACACCCCTCACCGCTCCACTTGCCTTTGTCAGGCATAGGTTCCAGGCTGGTAGCATGAGCCGATCTCAGCCTGCTGGGCTAAATGGGCCCAGTGAATCCAAACTTAGGCAAAGCCTCCACTGGCCACAGAGATTTACGGCTGGTGAAGTGATGCACCAAAGACCCCGTAACAGTACTGGACTAGATATCCTAAGAAACAATAAACCCCTGCTTCTGCTAATATGCTTATTTGTTTATTTATTTATTTATTTATTTATGGTGTCAATGAGCATGTTTGAAATGCCCAGTCCTGTTAGCCACTCCACTTCTTACCTACATGTCCTGAACCACTCAACCAAGTGGCAATACCTCCTGAAAACCTTTTGATTGCCCCCCCTTTTCAGGTTAGATTGATTTATCCCTTCCCTGTGTTCCTGTAATGCCTTGTTTATAGGTCTATAGTTGTACTATCTGTGTTTTATAAAATTTTGAACTCCTTTTAAGACCTTACCTTCCTCTTAATTATCTTAGTTTCCCCAAATTGTGGTAGAGTATTGGGTGATAGCAAAAATAAATGAATTCATATAAAACCTTGCATTCTACAAAGTCATGCACTGAAAATAACAGGACTAATAGGATAATAAGTGTTGGTTAATCCTCCCAAGACTAGTATAAATTCTTAAGGATTGCACTAACAGCAAAATTGTATGGGTTTGTAAGAGTCTCATGATTAAGTTTTACTTTCAAAAAATTTAAAAGGTAATATTAAATTATTAATATCTAGAATAGACCATAGTAAGGTGGGCATGTTGGCTCACACTTGTAATCCCAGCACTTTGAGAGGTCCAGGTGGGTGGATTACCTGAGGTCAGGAGTTTGAGACCAGCTTGGCCAAAATAGTAAAACCCTGTCTCTACTAAAAATGCAAATATTAGCTGGATGTGGTGGTAGGCACCTGTAATCTCAGCTACTTGTGGGGCTAAGGCAGGAGAATTGCTTCAACCCAGCAGGCAGAGGTTGGGAAGTGAGCCAAGATCGCACCATTGCACTTCAGCCTGGGTGATAAGAGCGAAATTCCATCTCAAAAGAAAGAAAGAAAAAAAAGACTATATAATAAGCAATAGATCTTCCTTTAAAAATAAAAATTTGCTTGATAGAGAGAATGTAAGTTGAATTATATAACACTGAGTTACGAAGTCAAGAGAAAAATTAAAAAAAAAATTGCCTGGAGAATATTACAGGGCAATAAGTATTTCCAAGACTGAATGTATGACCAAATATTGCAAAGAGGAAGAACATGGTGTAAATTGCTGTTGCATACAAAAATGTATTTATTCATTCAACACTCAGCTGTGTTAACATTCTGAATTTGAATTCTTGGAAATATCAAAGGTGAAGCAACCTGGCATTTGCTCTGTACAGAATCCTTCTCTTATTTATCAGTTACATATAAACTAACTTGTGATGCAGAAATATGCTTGTAGTATATTTGAAAAGAGAATGATTTTAATAAATGCAATTAGTCCATGAAAACCCAAATTTCTTAATCATAAAGGTTTTACAATGTAATGTAATTGATATTCTAAGAACCATGGCAAGTGTACTCACTGCACTTTGAAGTATTTACTTTGGTGGTTTTGAGATTAACAAAAGTTTGAAAGCTTTGTAAAAATTTGGATCAATGTTCTAAATCTGGGCAATTATGCTGCAAATCTTCCCAGGGGATAGGAGTGAGTGGGGTGCCAAAAATTCAGGCTTTTCTTTTCTTTTCTTTCTTTTTTTTCTTTTGGTAGAATAAGACAAAGGTAGCTGGCCAGAGTCAAGTCTCATGCACCAAATCTTAGCAAGCATAACCATAGCCACCAGCTATCTGGTCGTGTTGGCAGCATCAGGATTTTTGAGCTGTCCTTACCCCCTTGCTTCATTTTGATACATGTCTTCTAATAACCCAGTTTGTCTCTTCTCACCTTCAGACCATCAAACTGCAAATGGTCATGCAACTGGAGCCTCGGACGATGCCTCCCTTTTACTGGAAACCCTCAGATAAGCCTCTGAGGGAGATCTGCCTGTCTTCCCAAAACAGTGCCCCTGTCAGCATGAGGCAGCTAAGAGCCATCATCTCCATCCTAATGGCAGTTAATGTACCTCTTCAGAGGGGGGAGTGGATAGTGGCAGGAGGCAGACAAATCCCTAGGCAGTTAGGGCAGGTCCCCAGTGAAACTCCACTTTCAAGCCAAAGACACTTTAAATCCTGAAATCCAAGATACAAATCAAATCCAAGGAAAAGATTGAAACCTCTCTTCCCATGTGGCATGCTTTCCTCTGATCCCCATCCTTCATTTATTTTGCATATACCTACCTTTCCCTAATTGTTTTTTTACACTGTTGTACCCACCTTTGAGTGGTGCCTTTAACATTTTTTGTATACTCACAAATCAATCAACATGCAGTTCTCCATTCTGAGCCTATAAAATCGCCGGACTCAGCCACACTGGGAAAAAAATCACTTGATTTTGTGTAGTGGGCCACCCTTGTGTCCCCTCCTGATGAAAGCTGTTAAGTCACTCAATAAAATATTTTTTCACCCTCCTCACCCTTCAATTGTCACCATTACCTCATTCTTCTTGGATGCAGGACAAGAGCCTGAGACCCACCAAATGTGGGTACCAGCCGTAACACAGGTGGACTGGAGCATGCCTGGCCTAGCCACAGGCTAAGTGTGGATCCTGCAGTGAGCATGGAATCCAGACCTGTGTGCAAGCCAAGTGTGGTCCAATGGACCGAGTGGACAGGGCACCTCCTGCAGCATATCTGGGGGCTGAGTGAGACCCAGGTGGGAATGTCACTGGCCGTGGAAGTGCCTGGCTGGCAAAGTGACTAAGAAAAATTTTATATCACCTTCTTTAGAAAATCTCTGTGTGGCCGGGCGTGGTGGCTCAAGCCTGTAATCCCAGCACTTTGGGAGGCCGAGACGGGCGGATCACAAGGTCAGGAGATCGAGACCATCCTGGCTAACACAGTGAAACCCCGTCTCTACTAAAAATACAAAAAAACTAGCCGGGCGAGGTGGCAGGCGCCTGTAGTCCCAGCTACTTGGGAGGCTGAGGCAGGAGAATGGCGTGAACCCGGGAGGCGGAGCTTGCAGTGAGCTGAGATCCGGCCACTGCTCTCCAGCCTGGGTGACAGAGTGAGACTCCGACTCAAAAAAAAAAAAAAAAAAAAAGAAAATCCCTGTGTATTCCTCTTAGGAAAATCAGGTACAACAGGTATTTAAGAGTAATTCCTGAATTACTTAGTACAGTGATAGTGTTTAGTCCACTACTATAATTGTAACACATATTTATATGTTAGGAATCTTTAACTTAAAATTACCTGGTGGACCCAAGATTAAAATTATTAGTATGCTGTATATATCAATTTATATGAGTTTGCCGGGATTTTTTTTTTCCTTCTAATGTTTTCAAGCCTAGGTCATCTTTCATTGGCTCAGAACTAAGTTCAATAGTTAGGACAGGCACCTGCACAATGGTCAGAAAACCTGCCCAGCTATCAAAATATGAAGAAATCCTCAATCTAATGGCTGACAGGTATTCTGAGAGTTCAAATTTAAGCAGTTTCATTCAGAAAATATTTTTTGCATACTTTCCACATGCTAGGCATGATTAAATATTTTGAAGACAGATGATGAATAAGATAGAGACTCTCTCCTCAAGAATCTCACAAAGTGACTTAAGTGAGGTTCCAGCCCAGGCTTTTCACTAATTGTGTATGTGTACTTGGTTATCATCCTCTAACGAAGCATTTTTACTACACTGAATGAAAATAAATAGCCAGATGTTTTTAGTATAAACATATCTTTGCATATTTTCTGTTTATATATCCCTGGGAACGCAGCCAGGCAGAGTCCATGTTGTTCAAGGAAAGGGACCCATGTCACCATCTCTGATTGAGCAGAGCCTGCATCTATGATCTCAGCCAATTTGCTTCCCTTTCAGATCTATAATTTTCTCATTGTAAACTGAAGACTTGGACCAGGTTACTACTATGTTTCCTTTTACTATAATAAACTAGGGCCCTGTTAATTTCATTAAAGATGCAACTAGAATTAGTGTATGGAAATTAAATGCCATTAGATCGTAGTTTTCTAGTCTGATAGCCTTTTGAAAATGAATAGTTTAATCAAATGCTTGAGTGAAGAAGGAAGGATTATGATGTCAGGAAGGGGGTAAGTTTTTATAATATAAACTTAATGATGCAATTTCCTGGAGGCAGTGTGCATGGCGACTTCTCAGCTGGGTTTCATACTGACTGACTATTCGTTATAACAAATATTATAGGTACACAGTTTCAGCACTTAAATGAGGCTTTTTTAAGTTTCTAAAGTAACATCATATCTATTTAAGGGCCTTAATTACATTTTTTGAAGTAATCACACCTATCTAACCCTTGTTTTTGAAGTTCAGAAAAAAAAACAGACAGTAATTAAGTAATTACTCCCTGATATGGTTTGGCTGTGTCCTCACCCAAATTTCGCCTTGAATTCTAGTTCCCATGATTCTTACATGTCGTGGGAGGGACCTGGTCAGAGGTAATTGAATAATGGGAGCAGTTCCCCCATGCTGTTCTCAGGATAGTGAGTGGGTTCTCATGAGATCTGATGGTTTTATAAGAGGCCTTTTCCCCTTGGCTTGCCACTTCTCTGTCCTACCATCATGTGAAGGACATGCTTGCTTTCACCTCTGTCATAATTTTGAGTTTCCTGAGACCTCCCCAGCCATGCTGAACTGAGCCAACTAAACCTCCTTCCTTTATAAATTACCCAGTCTAGGGTATGTCTCCATTCGCAGGGTAAGAATGAGCTAAAACACTCCCCAAGTTAAATGAGTCTTCAAATGCTCTAACACCAAGGTACAACACTAAGTCGTTTATAACAAAGTCAGCTGTCACCAACTTAAGTATATCCCACAATAGTCACATTAGTCACTCATTTCTCATCACTTTTTTAAATCATAAAAAAAACAGCTGAACATAGTTGTACTTGCCTGTAGTCCTAGCTACCCGGGAAGCTGAGGCAGAGGCAGGAGGATCACTGGAGCCCAGGAGACTTACGTTACAATGAGCTATGATTGAGCCACTGCACTCCAGCTTGGGCAATAAAACAAGAACCTATTTCTATAAAAAAGGAAAGAAAAGAAAAAAATTAGGCTGTATTGACTCTGAATTAAGTAGGCACACAATTGCTATACTATACATAAATAATGTGGAGCTTGACCATGTATTCAGAGGTAAGCTTGAAATTCAAACTTCCCATTTGTGAAACATGATAGAAGAAAAAACAAAAATTCCAGTGACCTCACTATTATCCTGAGGATTGATTTAAGTTACTTATCAACACATAAACTCTTGTGTTCAGTTATATCAAATGTACATAAATCACAAGTATATACTTCCTCTCTGCCACATGTTGAATGACATTCTTCACTTGAGTTAACTCATTTTGTTTTATTAACAACTAATCTACTACTAATAATCTGTTACTATTATTACCTTTATATCATTTTATAAATTAGGACATTGATGATTAAAGAATTTAAATAATTTGATTCTCAGAGAGCTTAAATTTGTACCCAGTCTAAACTGCAGCCTGCACACTAACCAAATTAAAGTGTCTGTCACAGAATAAGTAATCAGATGAAGCCCACTACTCACTAGTATTCATCTAGTCTTCTGTAACATTTGTTGGTACTGGAACAATGTATAGTTATGCCTATGATGGCATGAAGGTGTCAACATTTCATGTACCGACTAGAAGTCAACTGGGACATCCTTACACTGTTGATGGCTTCACACAGCCCTAGAACAAACAGTGATGCCACTACTTATGAGTGTGCTTGAAAGCTTGAAGGAAATTGGGGAACAGGTGACTCATAGTTCCATTTTGATCAAGAGCAGAAGATCCCAAGAAATCTTGACTGACTACACTTTATGTATTTAAAACACTTATTTGGGCTGAGTACCCAAGGTGGAAAAATTCTTAGCCTCAAACTGAGGAAAAGAATAGAAGCCATTGTGGAAAAAGAGCATTATTGTGGAAAGATATAGATACATGAAAAACATAAAAAATTAGATGTTTAAGGTAATAAAGTCAAAGGTATCACAAACATATTTACAAGTATTGTGCACTTAATTGTAAAATAATAGAATCTGAAAGTAAGGAGAGATAACCTTAGTAATGTGCCCAGGGAAAAATATATGGAAGTGGTAAAAACTGATTGACTTTTTTATAGAAAAAAGAGACAAATTATTAAAGGCATAATTAATGTAAAATAAGTGGAGAAGGTCAAGATTTCTGCAAGGAATAGTGTTTAACAATGTCAGTAAAAATAATGCGTTTCATGGATGTAAAACATGAGGTATAATACAATAACATAATGGGCAAATTGATTGTAGTAGGCAAAATTATTATGTTTCTCAAAGGACCTTTCTTCCTTTTAGAAAATAACCCTTTTACCTACCACTCCAGTGCTAATATTATTCCTATATCATCTATCAAGATTTTTTTCCTATTTGTTGCTTTATTTTCCAGCTTTTTAAATTTTTTATTTTTTTCTTATTATACTTTAAGTTCTGGGATACATGTGCAGAATGTGCAGGTTTGTTACATAGGTATACACGAGCCATGGTGGTTTGCTGCACCCATCAACCCATCATCTAAATTAGGTATTCTCTGCAAACTAACACAGGAACAGAAAACCAAACACCGCACATTCTCACTCATAAGTGGGAGTTGAACAATGAGAAGACATGGACACAGGGAGGGAAACATCACACACCAGGGCCTGTCTGGGGGTGGGGGGCTTAGGGGAGGGATAGCATTAGGAGAAATACCTAATGTAGATGATGAGTTGACGGGTGCAGCAAACCACCCTGGCATGTGTATACCTATGTAACAAACCTACATGTTCTGCACATGTATCCCAGAGCTTAAAGTATAAAAATAATAATAATAATGGGTTTGTAAGTGTGCCTTTAACAAGTACTGAGGTTAGGAATTTTAAAAAGGAAATGAGGCCACTCTTGGAAGATCCCCTCAGTTTAGCAGAGCAGCTAGATCAAATTTTAGAACCCAATTTTTATACTTGGGCTGAGATAATTCAATCATGAATATTGTTTACCAGGAAAGACAGGGGAACAATTAGAAGGGGAGCCATAATAATTTGGGAGAGACAGCAGCATCCTCCTGGGTAAGGAGTCCTGCCAGCTAAGCAGAAATTCCCAAATGCAGATCCTGGATGGGATAATAATGACCCCGGGAATCGGGTCTAAATACAAGACCTTAGGGAGCTAATAATTAGAGGGATTACACAGTCCACTCCTAGGACACAAAATGTCCCAAAAGCATTTGAGATCCAACAAGAAGAAGAGGAGACTCCCTCTGCATTTCTGCAGAGGCTCAGGAATCAAGTGGAAAAATATTCAGGATTAAATCCAGAAGACCCAGTAGGGCAAGGTCTTTTAAAGGTTACTTTTGTAACTAAAAGCTGACCTAATATTACTAAGAAACTGCAAAAGATTAATGGATGGAATAAAAAAACAATTAAGGAAATACTGAGGGAAGCTCAGAAAGTTTGTGCGTGTATGTGTATGCGTGTGAGAGAAAGAGAGAGAGAGAGAGTTAAGCTGCTATATCTGAAGGAAGAGAGAGCCAGTGGCACAGCTGTGTGTGGCAACTGGCTTCTAAAAGCTGTTGATAAAGGTTACTGCTGAGTCATTTCCGCAGAGCTGCCTGTTTTTGCAGACAGACGAGGGGAGCCAGGGCACAGCATGGTTCGGCTCATGCCCAGAGAGAGAAAGAGGAAGAAACTGAGTGTTAGAGAGAAAGGAAACAGGGGATGACAGAGAGAGAATAGATGAGGAAAATTAGCGAGAGAGACTAAAAGAGACAGAGATCAAAGAGAAACACAGAAGGTAAAACTGGGGAGACAATGTAAAAGGAAAAAAGAGTACACGACGAAGTGAGAGAATGCAGAGAGGTTGGCAGGGCTGGGGGAGGTTTCTGGGGGGTTAAGCAACAAGGAGTTGCAAGGAAAAGGTGCATGCAGTGCAACCACTGAGGAAGGACAGAGCCTGGGAACTGGGGGATGTAAGGGAGAAAGGCATGTGGAAGAGTTTAGGATCAGGCTGCTTGAGGTGTAATGGGTTGCCTACAGCAAAAACTAGATGGCTATTTGTCAGGAGGTGGTCAAAAGGATTCAAGTTATGGAAGAGTAAATGAATAAGATGACATTAAGGTTTTGTTGTTGTTTTACTGAGAGGCTGTAAGGGCACCAGGGGCAGTTAGCTGTCAGTAAGGCTGCAGAAGAGCTGGGGACGCTACATAAGGAGAATCAGCATTAGGGTTGTAAACTCAAATGACTACAGGGTCAGCAAACAACAAAAAGGAGGGCTGCAGGGCTGGGTGGGAACTGTGGCAGCTGCTCAGCTGTTCTCACGGTGCCGGTCCCGCGTTGTCAGATTGTCTGCTTTGTCAGAGGACAAAATTCTGACTTTTTATGTAAAATATAACTTTTAAATACTGATAATCAGTTCAAATAACTCAAAAACCCAACACAGGCAAAAGAGGATGCCAGTTTGCAATCCCTGAAGTAGAGAGAGTTCATGCTGGGGAAAAGTCTGCCAAAACGTTTCAAGGAGTCATGTATAAAAGTTCTGTTTAAACAGAGCTGGGCTGGGCCAGGGAAGGGTCCTTGCAACCCAGGAGGAGGAAAAGCAGTAAGTCCCCTCCCAGGGCGGGACAAACTGGAGACACTTTGCAGTTGCTGGGTCACCAGTGGGAGTTGCATGAAGCACAAACAGGGTAGCTCTAGGCCTGCCAAGGAGAGGAATGGTGCCTTTGAAGCAAAA
>NW_016806805.1:2879888-2918208 GCF_001698545.2 Rhinopithecus bieti
GGGCCTGTCTGGGGGTGGGGGTGGGGGGCTAGGGGAGGGATAGCATTAGGAAAATACCTAATTTTGATTTTATAGGTACACTGTATATATTTATGGTGTACATGACATACTATGTTAGAGGCATAGAATGCCTAGTAATCACATCAGGGAAAATGAAGTATCTATCACCTCTAACTATTATTTCTTTGTTACAAACATTTCAATTATACTCTTCTAGTTTATTTAAAATGTACTACAAATTGTTATTGACCATCATCATTTTGTTGTGCTATCATATACTAGATCTTATTTATTTTTACACCCATTAGTCATCCCCACTTTCTCACCACCACCCCAATGCCCTTCTCAGCCTCTGGTAACTATCATTCTACTCTGTAACTCCATGTGTTCAATTGTTTTAAATTTTAGCTCCCACAAATAAGTGAGAGCATATGAAGTTCGTCTTTCTGTGCCTGGCTTATTTCACTTAACATAATGTCCCCCAGTTCCATCCATGTTGCTACAAGTGACAAGATCTCATTCATATTTATGGCTAAATAATCCTCCATTATGTCTATGCATTGCATTTTTCATATCCATTTATCTGCTGATGGACACTTAGGTTACTTCCAAATCTTGACCATGAGTAGTGCTGCAATAAACATGGGAGTGCAAATATCTTTTTGATATAATGGTTTCTTTCCTTTGGGGTATATATCTAGCAGTAGGATTTCTTCATCATATAGTAGTTATAATTTTAGTATTATGAGGAACTTCCAAAATGTTCTTAATAGTGGCTGTACTAATTTACATTCACGCAAACAGCATATGAGAGTTTCCTTTTCTCCACACCCTTGCCAGCATTTGTTACTGCCAGTCTTTTGGATACAAGCCATTTTAACTGGGATGAGATGATATCTCATTATAGTTTTGATTTGCATTTCTCTGATAATTAGTGATGTTGAGCACCTTTTCATATGCCTGTTTGCCTTTTGTATGTTTTTTTTTTTGAGAAATGTCTATTCAAATTGTTGGCCCATTTTTAATTGGATTATTAGATTTTTTCTTTTAGAGTTGTTTGAGCTACTTAGATATTCTGTTTCAGTCCCTTTTAAGATGGATAGTTTGCAAATATTTTCTCCCATTCTACGAGTTGTCTTTTCACTGCGTTGATTGTTTCTTTTGCTGTACAGAAGCTTTTTCACTTGATGTGATTTAATTTCTCTATTTGTGCTTCAGTTGCCTGTGTTTGTGGGGTATCACTCAAGAAATCTTTGCCCATTCCATTGTCCTGGAGAGTTTCCTCAATGTTTTCTTTTAGTAGTTTCATAGTTTGAGGCCTTCAATTTAAAAGTCTTTAACTGATTTTAACTTGATATTTGCATATGGCAAGAGATAGGCATCTAGTTTCACCATTCTGCATATGGATATCCCATTGTCCTAGTACTATTTATGAAAGAGACTGTCTTTTCCCCAATGTAGGTTCTTGGCACTTTTGTTGAAAATGAGTTCACTGTGGATGTATAGATTTATTTCTGGGTTCTCTAGTCTGTTACATTTGCCTATGTGTCTGTTGTAATGGCAGTAGCATGCTTTTCTGTTACTCTAGCTCTGTAGTATAACTTGAAGTCTGGTCATTTGTTTATTCCAGTTTTATTCTTTTCACTTAGGCTGATATTAGCTATTCTGGATTTTTTGTGGTTCCATATACATTTTAGGATTATTTTTTCTACTTCTATGAAGAATGTCATTGGTATTTTGATAGAGATTGTATTCAATCTATAGATTGCCTTGGATAGTATGGATATTGTGTCAATACTGATTCTTCCAATTTATGAGCATAGAATATCTTTCCATTATTGTTGCGGTCTGTTCAGTTACCTGTATCAATGTTTTATAGTTTTCATTGTAGAGATCTTTCTCTTATTTGATTAAGTTTATTCCTAGATATCTTATTTTATCTGTGGCCTTTGTAAATAGAACTTCTTGGTTTGTTTTCCAGATTGTTTGCTCTTGGCATGTAGAAATGCTACTGACTTACATATGCTGATTTTGTATCCTGCAACTTTACTGAATTTATCAGTTCTAATAGTTTTTTGGTGGAGTCTTTAGTCTTCCAAATATAAGAATATATTATCTGCAAACAAGGATAATTTGACTTCTTCCTTTCCAGCCTGGATGCCATTTATATTTTTTTCTTATCTGATTGCTCTAGCTAGGACTTCCAGTACTACATTGAATAATAATGATGGGAGCAGATGTCCTTTTCTTATTCCAGATCTTAAAGGAATGGCTTTCACTTTTTGCCCCATTCAGTATGATACTGGCTGTGAGTCTATTCCTTTTATTTCGAGTTTTTTGAGGGTTATGATCATGAAGGGATGTTGAATTTTATCAAATGCTTTTTCATCATCAATGGAAATGATCATACTGTGTTTGTCCTTCATTCTGTTGAAATTGTATATCACATTAATCAATTTGTATATGTTGAATTATCCTTGCATCCCCCAATTTTTCTTTAATAACTAGTTTCTGCCTTGTGACTGTATAGCTTTTTGACTTCCTTTTGATATAAGCCTTCAACCTATGTTTGGCAAATGAGACAGAAATTTTCTTCTTGGAGGCCCCCATGTACCAGTAGGGGAAAATACTGGAACTGTTAAAATATATATTTAAAACAAGTCTCAAACTGAAAATATAAACATTTGTGTTTAATGAGGTATAAGATTATAAAAGTTTATTATATAAAATAAAAATGATAAATTATATGCATGTTATTTACTGCAGTAGCTTACAAATACATGCAATTTTCTGTGCTTTTACCTGTGTGTGTGTGTGTGCATGCACTCACGCACACATGCATGCCTGTATGTGTGTGTAATAGTCCACCTTTTTGACTTCAACATCTCTTAAGCAAATATAAATCAAGTTGTTAATGCTCAATAATTCAAGATTACCCTTAGATATTAGCAAAAGGGACTTGAATGTTTAAATGGTCTTAAACATTTAATTTATGAAGAATGCATGAGCAATTTTGTCATTTGGGAACAAGGACTCAAGTTTAAAATAGCATGACCTGTACCTTAGGGTACATCCACTCTGGTTACTAATAGTATTTGGGCCCCATAGGCACTCTTCTCTACATCCTTTGTTTTATGTCCTCTGAATGACATTAAGGTTGGTTGGTTACACAGCTGATGGCGTTAAGAGACAAAATGCAATTTTTGGAGGGCAGGCAAAATTTTGGAGAGTTGAAATTGTTATGTATGAGGAAAAAACACAAGTTAATTGAAATTCTTTCCCTGAGATAAGAATGCAATACAGTCTTTAATTACAAACTATTAATTCCCAAAATTAATGAACATTGTTTTCTTGCTTTTCTTATTACTTATAAGTTAACAGACTAGTCACAACTTTTGCACAAGTGGCTATTAAATATTTTGTAAGATAAGCAAATAATAATGCTTTTAAATTTGTATGTATGTTAGACAGTATTGTTAGGCAACATTCAGGAAGAAAGATACAAATTATTTCAGTTATCGACATTAGTAACTAGATGTACTTTGTGCATTAAAATGCTCTTTCTGTGGTGTAAGTATATTGTGATATATACATATTTAATAAAATATTGTAAACAAATTATAAAAAATGTTAATTTTATTTGAATATGAATTTTCTAAACTTTGATATTTTTTAATTATTAATTTATGTTTTTCTTAATGTAAATATTTGGATAATTAGAAGAAATATTTTAAAATATAAAAATCTATTTTTGAAATTTCACATTTATTAATTTAGTTTGAAATAAAAGTACATTTGAATTTGTACCCTGAATACTATTTTATTTTAATATTTATAGATCATTGCTGTAAATAAAACAAATTATTCAAAACAACTAATATAGAAACAACTTTAATGCTTGTGCTGAAATTAAGATAAAAATGAATTTCATAGAGTAAACATATATATTTTATATGCCTTAATTTTGTCTCTTACCTCAACTTGCTGATCACTCGGGTACAACAGCAAATTCAAGCATCTTTGATATTTTACTAATTGGAATTCATTTTGTTTTATTATTACTAAGGTACATATTTTAAGAAAAAAATTTCCTTTAGAAACTTTTTAGTTTGATTTATAATATTTAACTACTTAGCATATGTTTTGTGACCATAATTTGTTTGTTCTCTTGGTTAGAGTTTATCAGACCTTAGGGGAGGACATAGACCATTGTCCATTCCAATTTTATTACCACTGTCTCATGGTTATTGATGTGTCTGGAAATCTTATGCCTTATGACAAAGGAAATCATTTTAAAGGTGAAATTTATGATAGCTTGTCAGAGGAATAAGCAAGTAGTTTGGGGAATGAGTGTTTTTCTTGTCAAAGAGACATCTGTTAACTGTTTCTTCAAGTCTGAGATCTAAAACAGTTTTGCGATTGACTGCCGTGGCTGTTTATCTGCAAAGGTCTTACAGGAATTGTGGGTATCAGAGTATTTCTCACTCTCTCCTATATATTATTTTTGTACCTTCTAAACATGAGAACATGAAAAGACTTCCACAAGAAGGAAGCCTCAAAACCCAAAGCTTTTATGTACTAAAGTTGTGTCATAAATATTTACCTCTTTCTGTTCACATCCATTTCTACTCTTATGCTCTGCCCATATCTCAACAGTAGTCTCATTCAAACTATATTTTGAGAAAGAAAGTATCTTTCTCGATAAGCACATTTATCCACTACTTTCCTTGCTCACTGTAGCAGACTATATTCATCCAATATAGCGTATGGCACAAGTGTGTAGAGTGGGAGGAGTGGAGAAATCAGATTCTTCTCTCTTTATGCTCTGGCAGTCTCTGACAGTGACTGTGTTTTCTCCGTGTTTCTATTATTCACATAATGGATATGTCCAGTCCGTTGGTGGGTCACAGTCAAATGATCACAACCAAGGAAGGTTTAACAAGGGAATTTTATTGCTTGCAACAAGTAAGGAGAACACAGAGGATAATTTCCAAAGCAATGCCTCCCCAAACAACAATAAAAACAGAGCTTTTATTGAGCTACTTGGCTGCATCATTGTATGTAGAGATGGAGTAAAGGCAGCACAGGTGCAGTAATCAATCATGCTTCTGTACATCCATGTATAGAAAAAGGCAAAGAAGCTTCTCTCTGGGTGGGGATTTATGGTATTACGGAGAGTTCACCGAAGTTCATTTCACCTAAGTTCATTTCCAACTCAGGTGTCTCTGGATACAACCTTGCTTTACTGGGGCTGGGCTTTTAATCCTGGAACTTTTTGAAGCAACAAAAACTCAAGGTGCAACAGTTACAGTGGGTACTTTTTCACAATATATACCTGAAACCTCAGGCACCCTGGATTACAGTTCTAGCTCTTGCTGGGAAGATACTTCCACCATATTCAGCCTCCCTCTGGCAGCTTGTGCCTTGATTCCAGCTCCCACAATCAAGTGAGAACATTACTTCCTTTGTATTTCCAGATGTATGAGATCCTACTGCTTCCTACTGTTGCTCATCTTTCAATTGTTTGGGTTATTAAATTTCTTCCATTGAACTTTCAATTATAGGCTCTCTTTTCTAGTCTGGATCCTGAAGTAGGTACTCACATCCACTCCTATACTGGTTACTGATTCAAGCAGCAGAGATAGCAGTTTGAATAACTGCAAACCTGTGTGTAATGACTAATACAATTAAAAGAGGTAATATACTTTCTCATAGAATAGAGTGATGTCCAATTGCTCAGGGAGTCATTTTACATTAATTGAATTAGATTATAATGACTCTTAAACTGAGACTCTTTATGATCAATCGTATAGGTTATATCAGATCTATTTCACTCCAGGTCTTTGCTACATAGTAGTATATACATGCAATATCAAGAAAACCAATTGAGTGAGGATTTACTAAAAACCATTTCCTTTAAGAAGGAGATAAATTTTCTTGGCATGATGTCTCAAAGTAGCTGTTTATTTGTAACTGTTGAAGGAAAACTATTATAAATGAAAATTTTTATGTACGTTACTGGATTTGTAATCGCTTTCTCTCAGAAATAATTATTGTTATTAGATTCTATAAATATTTAGAAATAGCAGACTTGCTTCAGGAAATGTAATAAGACTGTTTTCCTTTTCTCATAAGATATCTATAACATGATTTATCTAGTCAGTGTGGAGCCTACGAACTTTCCAAAAAATGCTAATCAATATGATGCCCCATCTCACATATTACCTCCATTTTAAAATGAGGAATGATGTTAACATAGTTACATGGAACATAGAATGTATCTGAATCAAAGAAGAGTTTTATAATGGAATATGTTTTTTCATGGGGAATTCATCCCATTTAATTTTTTTTTTTTTTTTTTTTTTTTTTTTTTGAGACAGCGTCTCACTCTTTCGGGTTCAAGCGATTCTTCTGTCTCAGCCTCCAGAGTGGCTGGGACTATAGGCACACACCACTATGCCAGGCTAATTTTTGTATTTTTAGTAGAGATGGGGTTTCACCATGTTGGCCAGGATGGGCTCAAACTCCTGACGTCATTATCCTCCTGCCTTGGCCTCCCAAAATGCTGGGATTACAGGTGTGAGCCACAGCACTCGGCCCACTTAAATATTTATGATAGATTTCATCATTTTTCTAAACATGTGTTGACCCTCATTTAACAATGCATATAAATTTCCACTTCATTAATCTCAGGAATGGCCGTATGACCCACTTGGTCACTATATGTGAGGGAAATAATATGCCATTTTAAGCAGAAAAATTAAATGCCACTTCATTGTTATATGCTGATGAGAACTTGAGATTTTTGTTTATATAGCACACACTACTTTATACTGACTGATATAATAATTCACATACAAGTATTGAGTATGAGGCAGGAAACCATCTTTAGACCTAGATCAGACCCCACCTTCATTCAGGGCAGTTGTCAATTTAGTTGGCTTTCCTATCTCAAATGCAAAAGAGTTGGCTTGAAACTAGTCATCCTCAAAGTTCTTGTGGTTTTGAAATTATATTACTCTACCTCTACCTATTATTTCTGAAAAGTCTCACAAAAGAAGAATTTTTCCAACAGCTATTCTTAAGACATTCTCTCTCTTTTTAAATAACCTGAGTAAAAGTTGTTCTATTATAATTGCTTTTTCATAGAGTATCATTTTGTCTTTATGAACAGTCCTAAAACTTTTAACAGTATGTAAGTGACATCTGAAAAAAATGACCTTTTTGGGTTTATTATGTTTCACAAGGCCTAGTTTGACTTCTAACTGGTAGGTAACTTAGCATTTGTTTCAGATTGTGCTTTGAATAAAAACTGACTTTAGATATATATACCTATGAATGTACTTAACAATATTGCTTCCAAAATTAATGTTAATTCTATATTAAGTAAAGTTTGTATTTTTAAATAAAACAAATGCTAAAGTTTACACAGAAGGAACATGAAGCTAGACTGTAATTCCTATGAGGTTAATCTTTTTTTTTTTTTTTTTTTTTTTTTTTTTAATTTTTTTTTTTTTTTACAATTCTTGATAGTTGGTACTCATTAAAAAATATGTTAGTGAATGGCATTACAAGGGCAGGATATAGATTATCGTTATTGGCAATATAAAATAGTCATCTCTGATTTTGTACAAAATGTTTTGAGCCTAGAAAACACAAAATGTTAGCTCAGGGATAATGAGTTAAAACATTTTGTGCTGCTAGAATTAATTAACTCATTGTTTCATGCATTTATTCATTCACTTGACAAATATTTGTTGAGCTTTTTATTGCTAGGTGATATATTAGGTATTGTGGATACCAAAAAACATTGATCAGAACAAAGTTTTCTTATCTATCATTAATAAGTATGTTAATTTTTTATGAGTTCTGATTTATTGATTAGAAAACAAAGTTACATTTGGAAAGGATTTGTTGAAAATCATGACGAGTTATATTATTTAGAAAATAAATACGTTTGTATCAAAAAATTACACAACCAAAATATTGATAGTTACATACGTTTGCTTTGACACGTTGTTCTTAATGGTTGCTTCACATAAAATAAGTAAGTGATCTCAAAACTTTGCACACAAGTGACTTAATTAAAACATGTTGCTGTCTAAGGAATAAGGAATCCATTATTTCATCACTACCATAATCTTGACAATCTCAATACTTTTAGAGCCTATAATTATTTCCTTGAATCTCAAGACAGAAGATGTGATGGATGGAATACCATCTTTCTTGCTGATGAGAAGGAACTAGGTAATGTTTTAAAAATTATTCTTAAAATAGCAATCAAATCACGGAAACTGATGCAAAATAAAAATGAATGGATAATTTTAAGAAATATTTAAGATTACGTTCGTAATTATTGATCCTCTACGCAGTTGTTGATCCACGTATATGAGCAAACAAATACCTTGACTTGATACTACTATAATAATTTAAATTAATATCCTTTTTATAATAACTTCATTAAGAAGTAAATAGAACATGATAAAGATAAACTGAACTGTGTGCACCTTCATTGATTAGCCATGCTTATTCATATCTGTTCTACTCTGCATGTTTCTTCTTTTTCTTTTTTTTTCTTTTTTTTTTTTTTTTTCTCCTTGAGATGGGGTCTTGCTCTGTCATCCAGGCTGAAGTACAGCAGCCTGATCTCAGTTCACTGCAACCTCTGCTTCCCGGGTTCAAGTGATTCTCCTACCTCAGCCTCCCGAGTAGCTGGGACTCAGGCATGCGCCACCACACTTTGCTAATTTTTGTATTTTTAGGAGAAACGTGGTTTCGCCATGTTGGCCAGGATGGTCTCAATCTCCAGACCTCGTGATCCACCCACCTCAGCCTCCCGTAGTGCTGGGATTGCAGGCGTGAGCCACCACACTCGGCCTGTTTTTTCTTCTTCTCTACATTGAACAACCCACTCCAAACCCCTTTCCAACATGAGTTCTAACTAAATCATTTATAACTTACTTCACTTGCTACTTCCTTAATATGCTTCTTTTTGCTATTTTCTACTTCTGCCAAAATGAAGGGAGAAAGACCTTCCTTTCTACTTAAAGTTGCATGTCTTTTCCAAATTCCAGTTACAGCGTATCACATTTCATTGGCATATTTCTAACTTGGAAAAGTTGCCCTATTATTAGTAGCTATTTTAACTATTTTCTATTGTATTAGTAACATTTCTTATACTATTAAATTTCTATTGGAAGAAATATTTTTGGTTATGTTTATGTGCTCAGAAGATGAAAGAATGGTAAATTGTATACCATTCAAACATTAGTACTTTGAAAGAAAAATTGAACACCAATTAGGCAGAGTAGTCACATTTTAATATAAAAATCCTTGTAGTAATAAGTTCCACTTTACAATCCTGGTCATGAATCCAACATTCCTGGATGTTGCCTGAAAATTTCCACTATATTGCTTCAAATCCAACATGAAAAAATTGTAAGTCCCTCTTGTGCTGACATTCTGCTTTAAAATTGGGCTTCTCTCCTAAACTTGCCATATTATTTTTTGTTCATGTTTCTGTCAACATTCTGGTTTTAAATAAAACATTGTAGATTTTTTCAGCTTCTCACTCCTGTACTCTCACATTAAGTTGAATCTATCAATTAAATAATGTGTTTCTCCAATTCTATAATTTATTTTCCTGCCTATAGCTATGAGCATAAGAAGTTTCTTCTGAAAAAAAAGTTCCTTCTATATTCTAACTTAGATTTCAGAGTAGTCGTTAAATGATTTTCCTATTGTCATTCCACATTTCTTCAATATTACTTAACACTATAAAACTATTTTCCCCTAAAATGTAAAAACAATCCTATTAACATTTTACATACTTATCATTTACTCTTAATTGCTTATAGAAGAGAAAACAAACGTCTTTGAATACGTATATGATTTTATTTTCAACAAATAAAAACACATGCTTTTGCCTACTTTCCTAGACATATCTTTGTAGTTCAAGTTTTGAGTATATCTATATATGCACATATGCAATCTGCACAATAATTCATTGACTAAATGAGTAGATGACTATGTTTTGGCATATCTGTATTACACTAATTTTCAAATGACCAGCAACAAATTATTTTATTCTGTAAAAAGAAGTGAGTTTTCAAATGTAGTTTACTAGAATGTTAACAAAAGTATATTGTTTGAAAAACAATAACTGAGTTATAGAATATAACTACCCAATCATTTTTCTGCCTTTTAAACTGACCTCAGTAAGAGGAAACTGGTCAAAGAATCTTGGCAATATAATTTTGCCACCTTTTTGGTTATTTTACTTCTGACACTTTGTGAGTTTTCTCATTTCTAATACAATCCTCATTCAGAAACAGAAGTAAATACCATTCATTTGCATTTTGATAGGTAATGATATTATCAAGTACACCAAACCCTTTATATAGTATTTGAATAACTATAAACAAATAAAGAGGTCTGAAAAATGTACCCTATTAAGGTGCTTTTGATTGCCTTAATAACTCACTATATTTCATTTACCTTTTATACAATATCATCTAACATACATGTAGTAATGTAGTAAATTACTCCCATGCATTCTTATTTATCCTGGTTATTGCTGTTATAGAAGAAGAATGAAATTATATACAGTATAAAGACCTACTAGTAAACTCCATTTGCCCTCTCTCCTGATTAGTCATACCTGAAATATTTGAAAGAAGAGGCTTGCAGTCAATATAAACTTACCTTGTAAAACAGTTATCTTGCTTATTGTTCCTGTCTTTTTAGATTTTAAGGTTTGAAATGGTTTTCAACAAATGATAATTTAACCTAGAAATTGTTATATGGAGATCATGGATGCTAAGCATTTCTTGAGCCCAATAAAATTATAGAAGCAATTTTATATACATATGTGTACGTACATTTGATTTGAGGAGAGGATTTACACCATAGTCTTAAATATTCAAAGATCCTTATGACTCAGAAATAACAATCACATATTTTTGCTAAAAAATATTACACATTTAATTATTATACTGATTATAGAAAGTTTCAACTTTTCAGTAGAATTCAGAAGTTACATAATTGCTTTACATGGCTTTGAATATATGACTTAAATGAGCATTACTTGTATTTTTTCTCTACTGACTTGAGAAGAAATCACTATCAAGGAAACTTGGTAGAGAACATGAGAGTGAGATTGTAGGGGAAAAGAAATAACAGAACATTTTATAAAATGTAGCTGCTACTGGCCAAGCATTGTTCTAAATGGTTTACATAATCTACATCATTTCATTTCCACAACACATTGGAGAACAGAAGCCAAGTGAATATGCTTCCTGAGGCTTTGCTGCTAGAAATGTTGGAAACTGTCAAATGAAAATTCAAGCCTAGGTATGTCCAGCTCCAAAACTTGTAAACTCTTTCTGCCATATTGCACTGCCTCAACTTGATATTCAAATCAATCTTTTCCTCCAAATTCAGGATGAAAAAAATCTTTAAAGTAGTTTTATTGTAAAATATAGCTTTTTTTAAAAAAATATGTATATAATAGGAACTGAATAACCAAGTATCTATTATTCACTTTAAGAAACAGAATTTTATTAGCACCTTACAAGGTCAATGTGGTTCTTTTCCCTACCACAGTCCTGTCTCTCCCTATAACCCAAAGTTAAACATGACAGTGATGTAGTATTATTCTCTACGTAGATAGATAGATAGATAGATAGATAGATAGATAGATAGATAGATAGATAATTATATATAATTGTTTACTTGTACAAATTTATGAGGTACATGTGAGATTTTGTTAAATGTATATAATATACACTGATCAAGTAAGGGTTTTTAGGGTGTCCACCACTGAAGCACAGTATGTTTTTATTAACAGTAATCACCCTTCTCTGTTATCAAATATTAAATTTATATATGTTTCTACCTTTTAACTTACTTCTCTTCATCCTCTCCCTCCCCCACTCACCTTTCTCAGTCTCTGTTATCTATCTTTCCACTTTGTCCCTCCATGTGATCAAATTTCTTAGCTCCCACATGTAAATGAAAACATGCAATATTTTTATTTTTGGATCTGGCTTATCTCACTTAAGAAAATTCTCTCCAGTGCCACCCATTTTGCTGCAAAAGAAGTGATTTCCTTCTTTTGTATGGGCAAATCATACTCCATTATGTATATTTGTCGCATTTTCTTTATCCATTTATCTATTGATGGACACTCAGCTTGCTTCCATATTTTTGTATTTTTACTATTGTGAATAGTGATACAGTAAATACATGAGTGCAGGTATCCTTTGATATATTGATTTATTTTCCTTTGTTTAGATGGTAACAAAATTGCTGAATCAAATAATAATTCCATTTTGTTTTTCAAAAAATCCTCATACTGTTTTCAATAGTGGTTGTACTAGTTTACATTCCACCAACAGTGTAAAAGAGTTTCTTTTTTTTCACATCTTCATCCATGTGTGTTATTTTTTGTCTTTTTAATAATAGTGATTCTGACTGGAGTAAGATGATATCTCCTTTGGCTTTAATTTGCATTTATTTAATATTTAGTGATGCTGAACATTTTTTCATATACTTCTTGGTCATTTGTATGTCTTCTTTCAAAAAATGTCTATTTATGTCCTTTGCCCATTTTTAATGAGATTACTTGTGGTTTTTTCTTTGTCCTGTTGTGTGAGTTACTTGTGTATTCTGGAAATTTGTTTCTTGTTGGATAAATATTTTGCAAATAGCTTCTTCCATTTAACAGGTTATCTCTCCACTCTGTTGATAATTTCTTATGCTATACTTTTTAGTTAAATTAAATCCCATTTTTCTATTTTGTTTTGTAGTCTGTGCTTTTGAGGCCTTAGTTATAAATTATTTGCCTAGAACAAGGTCCAGGAGACTTTTACTTATGTTTTATTCTAGTATTTTTATAGTTTTAATTTTATTTTATGTCTTTAATCTATTTTGAGTTGATTTTTCTTTATGTTGAGAGATAGGGATTTAGTTTTATTATTCAGCATATGGCTAGCCAATTTTCCAGCACCCTTTATTGAAGAAGGTATTCTTTTCCCAATGTAAGTTCTTGTTATCTTTGTCAAATATCAGTTGGTTATAAATACGTGGCTTTCTTGCTGGGTTCTCCATTCCATTGGTCTGTGTCTATTTTTATACCAATACCATGCTGTTTTGGTTTCTATAGCCTTCTAACATGTTTTGAAATCACGAACATGATGCCTCCAACTTTGTTCTTTTTGCTCAGGATTGCTTTGGCCATTTGGAGTTTTTTTTATTGTTCCATATAAATTTTAGGATTATTATTTCTAATTCTGTGAAGAGTGACATTTGTATTTGGACAGAGTTCATTGAATCTCTAGATTGCTTTGGCAATATGATCATTTTAGTGATATTAATTCTTCCAACCCATAAACCTGAGATGTGTTTCGGTTTTTTTGTGTCATCTTCCATTTTTTATCAGTGTTTTGTAGTCTTCCTTGTAGAGATTTTTCACCTCCTTAGTTAAATGTATTCCTAGGTATTTTTTTGTAGCAATTGTAAATGGGATTACCATCTTATTGTCTTTCTCAGGTTGATCATTCTAGGTATACATAAATGCTACTAATTTTTGTTTGTTGATTTTGTATCCAGCAACTTTACTAAATTCATGTATCAAATGTAGTAGTTTTTGTGAAGTCTTTAGACTTTTCTAAATGTAAGGTCATATTATCAACAAAGAGGGACAATTTGACTTCTTCTTTTCAGTTTGGATGCTTTTATTTCCTTTTCTTGCTGGATCACTCTGGTTAGGACTCTCAGTACTTTGTTGAATAGAAGTGGTGAAAGCAGAGATACTGTCTTGTCCCAGTTCTTAGAGAAAAGGCTTTCAATATCTGTTCTTAAACCACATAATTTTATCTGTTAAACATTTGTAAAAATGGAATCTTCTGTATTTGAACTTATGTGATTTTCTCTATTGTTAAGCACTGATATTTTTTAGTTCTATGCATTTCATACCTTGTTTATAAGCCATTTGTTTTCATTGCAATATAGTGTTTTATTGTATAAAATTGGTACACAGTATTGTACTCATTATCTTGCTAATGTATATTTGGGGTATTTTTAGGTAACGTCCATTACAGAGCTGCTACAAACATAACTTATGTTTCTTGGCATATATGTGTAAGCATATCTTTAGGATGCATAACTATAGTATAATTTCTTGATTTTAGGGACCACAAATCTTTGATTTCAGCAAGTACGAAAAAAATAGATTTCATCAACTAGCAGTTAATGAGAATTTTCAAAGCTCTACATCCTCTACATCACTTGATATTATCAGTTTATTTTTAAGTTAACCAAATGGCATGATAATGCTTCAATGTAGTTTTAATTTGCATGTCCCTAATTATTATGAACCTTGAGTATCTTTTCATGTTTAATGTATTACTCAGTGAAATAGCTGCCCGTGTCTTTAGCCCTTTCCTTTATATTATTTTTCTTTTATAACTGAATTTTAGAAGCTTCTTTTCAAGTTGTGAGTATCAATCCTTGAATTAATATGTGTTGCAAACAAATTATTTCAGCTCCTAGCTTACCTTTTCATTTTATAGTGCTTTTTGGTTAAGAGAAATCTCTGATTTTAATGTAGTCGAGTCTACTAATCTTTTTGTTATGTTGTGAATAAATATGTCCTGTTTAACAAATTTTTCATCCCCCCAATCATACAGCCTTATATTTTAATACTTTTGCCTTTCAATCTTAAATTTAAAATCCATGTGAAGTTGCTATTTTATGACTGAAGTACATTTATATACACTAAACTTCAATATATATATATATACACACTCATACGGAGAGAGAAAACTAGTTATTTCAGTACAAATTATTGAATGGCCCATTTTTTCCTCATTATTTTGTAGTGCTTATATACAAATAAATATGATCTCATTATTTTAAATATGAATACATTTTGTATACGTATGAGTTAGCTGGTATAATCTCTACAGTGTTTCATCTGCCTATTTGTGTATTTCTGTATGACTTGAAAAGTAGTTTGGTAAGTTTCCTATATTTTTGTTCAGGAGTTACTGTTTTTGGACTGTATATTCTCTAAATAAGTTATACTGTTTGTCAAAACAGGGTCTTTTGCCTTTATGTCTCAACATATAAGTTTTTACATTTATGTTCATAAGTGAGTCATTTTAATTCCCAGTCTATCAGCTTTCTTTTCAATAAAATTGCATATATGCTTTACTTATTTCAAGGACATTTATGAGAATCAAGTAAAATGTGTGAAAATCTAATCTATTAGATATGTATTATCTGAAACACCAAGAACACTGTTGCTGAAAAAGTTCTATTAATTTTTTATTTTTGTTCTATAACTATATGTACTTCTCACTCTTCCAAACTTACCCCACCCTGCCCAACCTATGGATACAAGTATCACTATTTTAATATAAATAGAAAGCCTTATGGAGCTCATTTGTGTTTGAACAAATTTATTATAATTTGATATTTAATATGATATTTAATATAAAATATCTTTGTTCAAACTAACCCTCAAACTTAAAAAATAGAAAGACTGAAAAAGTCTGTAAGTTATCAATTCATAGGGTCAATAGAGAATAACTTAGTTTGTCTAAGAATGAGAATTTCAATTAGCATAGAAGTTTGATAATGACACAAAATTTAAATTCAGACTTGTTTGCGTGAAGTAACTGCCTAACTTTGGATAATGTGTTTAATCTTCTTGACTGTCAGTTTTCTCATATAAAATGACAATGGTAATAATACCAAGCTAATATTATCCTCGTGAAACAAATAAAATGTGAAAAAAGTGCTTTGTATACTGTAGTATGCTATTTAAATCATATTCATGTTTTTTAAATTGTAGATGTTAACTTGTCACATTTTATGCATAAAAGCAAATTTTAAGTATCTTAGGGCATCTGATTTAGAAAGAAATGTGGTGAATCTGTTTATAAAGCAAATCATATTTTAATTCAAATAAATCCACACAATTTGAAAATATAAACTGATATTCTTGAATAACTATTTTCTCATGATGATTCAATAATTTACTCATTCTAAAATAGTTTTGATATAGATGTGCAGGAAATTTTCAGTTTTATATACAATAAGGGAAAATACTCAATTAAAATGTTAAGAGACTCTCCTGAGGCCATGAAACTAAGAAATAATTAGGTACTCATCTACAAAATCACTCATGTGTTATGAGTATTAGGATTTGTACTACAATTGACTTGGAAATGTTGCCCTTTCATTGGAGAAGGTTAACTAATTGCTATGAGAAGTTCTTTAATTTAAGAAGAAAGAAAGATCAATGCTTAAAAAGCAAATGTACACCTCAGTAAATATTTTTATTTAACATAAGAATATATAAGCTTTCAAAATGACTTTAACTTGTTAATGGTTTTTTTAATAATAACAAACTATAGGAACTGGTTAGGAAACAATATTTCTTGTGACAAAAGAATATCTGGAAATTTGTAAATTTTTCCCAGATTGTTACATTTTGAAATTATTCTTAATTTTTAATTCAAAATATGTATTAAAAGAGAGTGTAGATTTACTTTTTTGACACTAATGCTATCTAACTGTAAGAAATCACATGTCTAACAATAGTAATAAAAATATTAAACATTTCTACTGAATTCATGAAATTTTTTTGCTAGAGAAAAGATAAGAGAAAAGCATATTAAACCTGTATATTTTCTAAGTGTTTTGAAAACTTAGTGCACTAGTGTAACTAAATTACATTATTACTATATTATTTTTAATTATTTTGGCTGCTAAATAGCTAATGACTTAAATCATGTAATGTACTGTGCTTGGGGTTGAGTAACACTCAATAAATACTTGCTTCTATTATTATACTTTAGACCACAATTCAAGTTCTAAGTAAAGTAAATTATTTTTGCAATATATCCAAAACAAGGCCAAAATATAGTCCATGAAAATAACGCTGTTATTTTCTAACTTAAGTGACTTTCCATCTTCATCTCTCTTATCTCCAAAGGGAGAGTGTTTAAGAGTATGATGGCTCAGGAGAAGCCATCATGTTTGACGGCTAAATTTTTATTTTATTTTATTTTTATAGATGTAGAGAAAACAAGTGCTGTTTTTTTACATGGATATATTGTGCAGTGGTGAAGTCTGGTTTTAGTGTAACCATTACTGGAACAGTGTATATTGGACCCATTAAGTAATTTCTCATCCCTCACCTCACTCTCATCCTACTACTCTTCTAAGTCTCCAGTGTGTATTATACCACTTTCTATGTCCATGTGTGCACATTATTTAGCTCCCACTTATAAATGGGAATGTGTGGTATTTAACTTTCTGTTTCAGAGTTATTTTAATTAAGATAATGGTCTTCAGTTTTACCATGTTGCTGCAAAAGACATGATTTCATTATTCATTTCCTGAGTAGTATTCTATTTTATATATAATACAATCCTTTCCTTTTTTTCAACTTTTATTTTAGATTTAGGCATATAAGTGCAGGTTTGTTATAAAGGTATATAGCATGATGCTGAGGTTTGGAGTATGATTGAACTTGTCATCCAGATAGTTAGCATAGTACTCAGTAGACAATTTTTCAACCCTTGCAGCACTCCATCCCTTACTCCTCTTATATTCTCCAGTGTCCAATGTTTCAATTTTTATGTCCATATGTACCCCATGTTTAGCTCCCACTTATAACTGAGAATATGTAGTAATTGGCTTTCTGTATCTGTTTCACTTTGCTTAGCATAATGGCTTCCAACTGCCCCCATGTTGTTGCAAAGGAAATAATTTAGTTAATTTTTATGGTGGTGTAGTATTCTGTGGTGTATATATCCCACATTTTCTTTATCCAATCTGCCATTGATGGGTGCCAGGTTGGATTCCATGCCTTTGCTATCATGAATGGTGCTGTGATGAATATACAGGTGCATGTGTCTTTTTGGTAGAAAGATTATCGTCCTTTGGGTATGTAGCCAGTAATGGGACTGCTGGGTCAAATGGTAGTTCTGTGTTAAGTTCTTTGAGAAATCTCCAGTTGCTCTCCATATTGACTGAACTAGTTTACATTCTCATGAACAGTGTATAAGCATTTTCTTGTCTCCACCAACATCTGTTATGTTTGGACATTTTAATAAAAGCCATTGTAACTGATGTGATGGTATTTCATTGTGGTTTTGATTTGCATTTCTCTGATTTTTTGCCATGATAACAATTTCTTAAGGTTTATTGGCCAATTGTATGTCACCGTTGAGAACCATCTGTTCATGTTCCTTGCCCACTTTTTAATGAGATTATTTGGTTTTTGCTTGATTTGTTTAAGTGCATTATAGATTATGGATATTAGACATTTGTTGGATGCAGCATTTGTGACTATTTTCTCCCATTCTGTAGGTTATCTGTTTACTCTGTTGATATGATGAAGCTCTTTAGTTTAATTAGGTCTCACTTGTCAATTTTTGTTTTTCTTGCAATTGCTTTTGAGGACTTAGCCTTAAATTCTTTGCCAAGGCCTAGAATCCTAGATTTTCTTCTAGGATTTTTATAGCTTCAGATCTTACATTTAAATCTTTAATCCCTCTTGAGTTGATTTTTGTATACAGTAGGAGTCCAATTTTACTATTCTGGATATGAATAGCCAGTTATCTTAGCATCATTTATTGAGTAGGGATTCCTTTCCCATTGCTCATTTTTGTCAACTTTGTTGAAGATCATATGCTTATAGGTGCACAGATTTATTTTTTGGTTCTCTGTTCTGTTCCATCAGTTTATGTGCCTGTTTTCGTAACAGTACCATGCTGTTATGGTTACTGTAGCCTTATAGCATAGTTTGAAGTCAGGTAATGTGATGACTCTGGATTTTTGGGGGATTTTTTTGCTTAGGATTGTTTTGGCTATTCAGGGTTTTTTTTGTTGTTGTTGTTCCATATGAATTTTAGAATAGTTTTTTTCTAGTTCTGTGTAAAATGACATTTGTAGTTTGATAGGAATAACAAAATTTGTAGATTGCTTTGGGTGGTATTGCCATTTTAATGACTTTGATCTTCCAATCCATGAACATAAAATGTTTTTACATTTGCTTGTATCCTCTATGATTACTTTCATCAATGATTTGATGTTCTCTTTTTAGAGCTCTTTCTCCTTTTGGGTTAGATGTATTCCCAGATGTTTTATTTTATTTTTATTTTTTGGTATGTGTGGCTATTGTAAATGGGATTGAGTTCATTTGGCTTTCACTTTGAATATTATTGGTGTATTAAAATGCTACTGTTTTTTAAACACTGATTTTGTATCCTGAAACTTTACTGAAGTTGTTCACCAGGTCTAAGAGCATTTTGCTGGAGTATTTAGGCTAGGTAGAGAATCATATATCATCATTGGGAAAGTTTTACTTCTTTCCCTATTTGGATGATTTTGTATATTTTTCTTTTCCCTAATGGCTCTGGCTAGGGCTTCTAATACTATGTTAAAAAGAATTGGTGAGAGTGGGCATCCATGTCTTATTCCAGTTCTCAGAGGAGATGTTGCCACCTTTTGCTCATTCAGGATGATGTTGGCTGTGGGTTTGTCATAGATGACTCATTATTTTGAGGTATGCTCCTTTGATTTCTAGTGTCTTGGCAGTTTTTATCATGAACGCATGTCAGATTTTGTCAAAATCTATTTCCACATGTATTGAAATGATCATATGTTTTGTGTTTTTAATTCTATTTATGTGGTGATTCACAGGTTTTGATTTGCATATGTTTAGCAACTTTGCATTCCAGGAGTAAAGCCTACGTGATCATGATGAGTTAACTTTTTGATGAACTGATGAATTCAGTTTGCTAGTGTTTTGTTGAGAATTTTTATGTTTCTATTCATTAGATATATTGGCCTGATGTTTTCTCTTTTTTTGTGCCTCTGCCTGGTTTTGGCATCAGGATGATGCTGGCTTCATAGAATGAGTTAAGGAGGAGTTCCCTCTCCTTAATTTTTTATGGAATAGTTTCATTAGAGTTGGCATCAGTTTTTCTTTGTACATGTGATAGAATTTGCCTATGAATCCATCTGGTCCAGGGCTTTTAAATTTGGTAATATTTTAAATTACTGATTTAGTATCAGAGCTTATTATTCATCTGTTCAGGGTCTCATATTCTTCCTAGTTCAATCTTTGAATATTGTGTGTTTCCAGGAATTTATCCATTTCCTCTAGATTTTATAGTTTGTATCTACAAAATGTCCTTAACAGTTTCTGAACATTTTTGTATTTCTGTAGGATTAGTTCTGGTGTCATCTTTTCTGATGGTGTTTATTTGGATCTTCACTCTTTTCTAATTTATTAATCTAGCTAGCAGTCTATCAATCTTTTTAATCTTGTCAAAGTTTATCTTTTATCTGGATTATTGCAACTCAGTTTTGTTCATTTATGCTCTGATTTTAGCTATTTCTCTTCTGCTAGTTTTGGGGTTAGCTCATTCTTATTTTTCTAGTTCTCCTAAGTGAAATGGTAGGTTGTTAATTTGAAATATTTTATAACTTTTTGACATAAGTATTTAATTCTAGACACTTTCTTCTTAATACTTTATTGGTGCATCCCAGAGATTTTGGTGTATTGTGTCTCTCTTTTCATTAATTTCAAATCATTTTTAAATTTCTGCCTTAATTTTGTTGTTTACCCAACAATCATTCAGGAGCAAGTTATTTAATTTCCATGTAGTCTACATTTTCTTTACCCATTCCTGCATTGATAGACAGTTAGATTAATTGCATATATTAGGAACAACTAAATTTGAAAGCATGGCTCTTTGAATTCTTCCCTTGGAATAGCTAGAACAAAAATAAGAAGTATCAGTATCAGAGATGGAAAATAAGTAGTGGGCCATTAAGAAATGTTGCTGTGGCAAAAAAAAAAAAAAAATAATCCTTATAAATCAGAAAATTTATGATTTTTTCAATCATATTATTTTCTGTCTTTTACCCTGCTGTTTACTTCAAAGCATGCACAGACCCCACGTTGCCCACTGGCCATTTGGATCAACTTTGTTGTATTATAAATTACACATAAAACAAAATGCAACCATTCCATGAGTTCTTTGAGTTCTGTCAAATTGACCCACTGGTGGACTCATCATCACAGTCAAGGAAAATAATATTGGCACAATTTCTTTCCCAGTCAATTTCTTGCTTTAGACCCATTTTCTGCTTTATGTATCTGTAGATTTTATTGACTTTTCTAGAATTTCTTGTAAATGGAGTCATACAATGTGCTGTTTTGAGAATGACACTTTGTGTTCTGCTTTTTTAAATGATTCATCTGTATTGTTATACATATTAGTTTCTTATTTTTACTTCTAATTCTATTGTTCGTGATCATATTACATAAAATACATGCCATCCCCGCTATCACACTAAGTTTATCTGTTGATCTGGTGAT
The DNA here is from genome assembly GCF_001698545.2 of Rhinopithecus bieti. NCBI lineage: Eukaryota > Metazoa > Chordata > Mammalia > Primates > Cercopithecidae > Rhinopithecus > Rhinopithecus bieti. Next base: position 2,901,298 of record NW_016806805.1, read on the forward strand.
GGATATGCAAGTTACTTCTAGGTTTTGGCTTTTACCAACAAAACTGGTATAAACTTTGTGTGTATATCTTTGAGAAGATATGCCTGTTGGCTTCTGTTTAGTAGGTACCTAAGAGCAGACTGGGTAGACTATATGGTGAGTGAATGTTTAGCTTTTCAATAAACAGATCAACTGATTGCCAAATTTACAGTAACATTTCATGTTCTCAATAGCAATGTATAAGAGTTATAGATGAGTCATATCCTCCCAAACACTTGGTATTGTCATTCTTTAAATTCAGTCATTCTAATGGTGTGTTGTACTATCTCATTGCAGCCTTAGATTTCTCTAATTATGTTCATCTTCTTTTTATATGCTTTTTGGTCATTTATCTTCTTTTGGTAAATACTTGTTTAAATATTTTCCCCATTTTGCTGGGTTCTTTGTCTCATTGATTTGTAAGAAATTTTTATGCAAACTGGATGTATGTTCTATGACAGATATAATACATATTCTCTCAGTCTGTGGATCAGTTTTTCATTTTCTTAACCATAACTTTCATCAGATTTTAAATACTGATTAGTTCCAATTTGTTAATTTTTAATCTATGATTTCTAATCTTAGTAACCTAAGAAACCTTTGCCTACCGTAGTATTATAAACATTAATCCTATGTTATCCTCTAGAAATTTTAATATTTTTGCTTGCAAATTAGGCCTATCATCCTGTTCAGTTAATTTTATATATGACATGAGATATTGGTAAAGTCTAATATTTTTTCTTGTGGATATTAGGTTTTTCTAGATGATTCTTTTTCACTAAATAACCTTTTCACAAGGTTGTACTTTGACCTTGTATGTTGGCTGTTTCTGAATTCTCTATTATTCTCCATTGATCTATGTGTTTATACTTACACGAATGTATACTTGTCAATACAAATATCTAAGATACATTTTGAAATTAATGTTATTTTTCTAACTTTTGTCTTTGTTTTCACAATTATTTTAGCTATTTTAACTCATTTGCATGTCAATATAAATTTTGTAATCACTTGACATGTACAAAATGCCTGCTGGGATGTTGATTGAGACTCCAATAAATTTATAGATGTAATTTTCAGGATTTTGACAGTTGACATCTTCAGAATGTCTTCTCATGCATAAACATCTAATTCTGCTCCATTTATTTTGGTTTCTTTAATTCTTATCAGCAATGTTTTATAGTTTTCAGTACACAGGTTCTGAGTGTACTTTGTTTAATTTATCACAATTCTGGATATGTTAAATGGCATATTTTTATTTCAAGTGCAAATTATTTATTAGTATATAGCAGCATTGCTATATACTATATACTACTAGTATATAACTAGTTTTCATAGCTTTATTTTCATAGATTATGGAGGATTTTCTACATGCTTTGTGGGAATAAAGTGACCTTCACTTCTTTTTTTCCAATGCATATATTTTTCTACCTTTTAATTGTATTATGACATCAAATAGGATTTTTATTGCAAGGTAGAATGGAAGTGATTATCCCAAATCTTAGAAAGAAAGCACCGAGTATTTTATTATTAATTATGAAGCTTCCAAATGGTTTATCATAGCTATGCTTTCATTAGGTTATGGAATTTCCTTTCTCTTAATAGCTTTCTGAAGATTTCTATTATGAAATTTATGCCAGGCTTTATGGAAAACCTTTTCACCATCTATTGAAGTAATCACACTTTCCTTTTATTCTATTAATACAGTAAATTAAATTGATTGGTGCTGAAAAAGTTAAACCAAACTTGTGTTCTTGTCATGAATTCTACTTATTGATATAGTATTATTCTCTTATGTGTTTTGATTTTGATTCAATAATATATTTTAAGAATTTGATTGATGTTTATATTTAATATTCAATTATAATTTTCTCTTTGTAATATATTCATTTAGTTTTAGAATGAGTGTAATCCTGACCTTAAAATAAGTTAGGAAGTGTATCAACCTCCAATGTTAGTTGAAATAAATAGTTTATCTATAGATAATGTTATACGTAGTATTCCATTCCAATTTGAAAGAATTCAATGGTAAGCCGTCAAGACATGGAGTATCATTTAGAGTAAAAATTGGGTATATGGGTATAATTAATTTAATTGTTTTAAGTCTATTTCTGTGTTTTATTATTTTGTGACTCTATATTGTTAATTTTTGTTCTATAAATAATTTATAATATAATTACTTAACTAATAACAATCTACTTTTAACCAATATTTTATTACTTAATAAAATGTAAGATTCTTGTACCACTGAACTTCTACCTAACTCTCCATTTCTTTATGCTATTGCGGTCTTCATTTTAACTCTACAGTTGTTATACATCTCACAATACATTATAAATAATTGCCTTTAAATAATATTGTGAAAAAAAGTTTTATATCTTTACCTGCATATTGACTAATTTACTGTTTTGGAGTTCTTTATTCCTTTTGTGAATCCTAAGGGGATTTTCATGCCTGAAGTACTTTATCTTTTTTTTTTTTTCTTAGTGGATTTCTACTGACAATAGATCTGCTCAGCTTTTGTTGTCTAAGAATAGGCTTGATTTTGTCTTTAATTTTGGTAGACATTTCATTGAGCCTAAAATGTTATATTGCTTTTCTTCCCCCCTCAGCATTTTTAGATATTGCTTTATTGTCATCCAGATGAAATAGATTTTAATAAATATTCTGCCATTATTATCTTTGCTTTTCTGGAAATAATATGCTTTTAAGACTTGGTACTAGTAATATCTTTTAAATAATTATTTTTAAGCAATTTTATTTTGATGTGCCAATTTGTAGTATTATTTGACTCTATCATGTTTGAGATTTGCTTTTCTAGCATTTTGGATTGTGTGTTTACAGTTTTTATCAATATTTAGAAATGTTTTGTCCTAAAGTACATTTTAGTGACATGTTATTCTTTGGACTCCAGTTGTACATATGCTACATTGCTTGCATAGTACCATGAATCTTTGTGTCTATATTCTTTTTACTTCAATCTTTTATCTTACAGTGCTTTTTAAAAATTATATTGTTATTTACTCAATTTCATTGATGTTTTTTCAAAAGTCTCCACTGCACTTTTAAGTCAGTGAAATGTCAAAACCAAATGTTACCTTTTTTATCTTCAAGAGTGTAGTTGCATTTTAATAATCTTTCATTCCTGTCCTCATTATGTTCACATTTATCTTTAAATAGTTGAGCATTTAACATATTTAAAAGAACAAAAGCTTTTATAATATATTTGTTTGTTCATTTTATCATCTCTTTCATTTATGTGCCATGTGCCTGCTTTTTTTTTTTTTTTTTTGACACGGTTTCACTCCTGTCACCCAGGCTGGAGCAGTGCAATGGCATAATCTTGGCTCACTGTAACCTCTGCCTTCCTGGCTCAAGCAATTCTCCTGCCTTTGTTTCCAGAGTGGTTGAGACTACAGGCACATGCCCCCTCACTTGTCGACTTTTTTGCCTTCTTGTATTGACTGACATTTTTCTTGGTTATATTTTCTGCTTAGTCATATATATATTATTTTTTTTTTTCTTTTTGAGAAGCAATCTCTCTGTGTTGCCAGGCTGCAGTGCAGTGGCACCATCTCAACTCACTGCAACCTCCGCCTCCCGGGTTCCAGCAATTCTCCTGCCTCAGTCTCCAGAGTAGCTGGGACTGCAGGAGCACGCCACCACGCCCTGCTAATTTTTGTAGTTTTTTAGTAGAGACGGGGTTTCACCATATTACCAGGCTGGTTTTGAACTCCTGACCTCATTATCGGCCCACCTAGCCTCCCAAAGTGCTGAGATTACAGGCATGAGTCACCATGCTTGGCCGTATGTCTTAATTTTTTATTGAGGACTGGCAATTATAAATTTCAGTTTTTTCTAATTGTCTCTACTCCTTTCAAGAGTATTGGCTTTTGTCTCTGAAGTCAGATAAGTGACTTTTGAATTGGCTTTATTATTTGATAATTTATTTTACTGTGTTTTTCTCTGGGGTAAGCAGAAGGAAAAGGACTGGAGGAGTTTTTATCCTAGAACACAACGGCCATTACTATGGTATTATATTTCTGGGATTGCTACCAGAAACCCTTTAATTTATCATAATTTCCCAATTATGGAGAATGAAAATTTAAATTAACACTTGCCGTTTACTTGCTTTGAAAATTTTTTAAGTTGATAGCTCCAAAATAATTTTTTTTGCCTTCAAGATGATCTTTGATAGGACTTAATATATTTTTACCCTAGCCATGCACTCACTAGGCTCATGGTTTAAGGTTGCCCCTATGCCAGTTTCTGGAAGTTTTTCTTCTGTATATCTCCACGTCTCTGTTACTCTGCCATTCATATTCTAGCTCTCTTGGCCTTCCCAAACTCAAGTTTTATTTGGCTTTCTCATTCCTGGGCTACACTCTGGAAATTGCCTCACTTAGAAACTGGGATGATGATGTCAACTTGTATGTTTTTATATTCTTAGATTCACAGTTATGCATTCTACATTGTACAAAATGTGAAAACAATGTTTATGTAATTTTTCCCAGATTGGTTTCTACTATTATCTCATGGTTAGAATGGAAGTATGCCCATTGTATTTTAGAAAGATGCACAAAAATCTATCAGAAGTAGACTCAGACACTAGGAAAAGGAATCCAAGTTTTAGACAACAGAGCTTTTAAGATATATGATTAGGAAAGTATCAGGCCTCCTTTTCCTTTATCAGAGTCCAGGATGTTAATACCAATATAATATGGTGAATCCTTGGCTTCACTCTCATCCTGCCAGCTGAGTTGTAAGGAACAACTGTCCCTTCCCTTCTGTAGTCAGAGTTATGGGGAAAAGACTTGCGATTTAGTTATATAATGTTTCATGTTGGTGGCAGAACTGACTGGCTCAGCATTTATTGTTGGTGAAGCAAGATCTCTTTTCTGTTATCAAAAGAGGCTGGAGTTTAAGGAGTCTAATTGACTAAGAGTACTACCTTAAACACTGGGTCTTAGTCATTTTCCATGGAACTTTGCAACAGGCTAATTTATCATCTAAAAAACAAGCCTGCAGAGAATTAGCCTTGGACAAATGACCTTGCAATACATGAGTTTTATAACCTACCTAAAACGAGAGTGAGATAATTTTCAGAACCCTAACGTAGGAGGTATCTGTGCAGGAATATAAAAATATCCTGGTAGGTAAGAATTATACCATTGAATCATTTATTTATTACATGGTTCCATGGCTAAAGTTTATTTTATTTTATTTTTTTGCTTCCAAATAACATTTTATTTGTTATCTGTTAGTATTAAATAACAATTTAAAACTGAAATTAACAACTTAAAACAACAAACATTTATTATCTCATATAGTTTCTGAGGGTTAGAAATCCTAAAACAGATTAGTTTAATGGTTCTGGCTCAAGGTCTCTCATTAGGTTGTAGTCAAGCTATTGGCTAGCATTTCTGCCCTTTAAAAGCTCCACTCATATGGCTGTTGACAGCAGATTTCAGTTAGCAATCATATAGCTTTGCTCAAGGCTTGGTAGCGGGCTTCTCCCAGTATGAGAAAAATCAAAGAATAAGGTTAAACAAGACAGAAACTGCAGTATCTGTCAGAACCTAATCTCAGAAGTAACACACTATCACTTTAACAGTCTATTGATCAAATAGGAAAGCAACTGTGATACAGTGTGAAAGAGACCTACACAAGGCTATCAATACCAAGAGACAGGATTATTGGGGTTCTACCTGGAGAAGAATGTCTACACCAGTTCTCCCTTTGGCACCTAATGGTTCATATCTTTCCCACATGAAAATACTCTGAGCCCATACCGAGGCCCCCATGTCTCATCCCATTATACCCAAAGCACAATAGTGCCTAGAACATAGTAGCTCATCATATACATTTTTTTAATTATTAGAAATTCAAACATAATCAAACTTTTGTTCTTTTTGTTTTCAAATATAACCTAGTAAGTAATCAGAAAAACCAGTTTATGTCAATTTGCTGAATTTCATAAAGCAAAATAAGAAATAATTTTCTTCAGTTTTTGTATGATGTATGCTATATACCTTTCCTGTTTAAAATATTAATTTTTGGTATAGATCAATGAAATATGTATTTCTTTGATTAAAAATGTGAGGGCCTCAGTTACTACTTTGTGGTTGTCATTTCATGAAGTAACACATTCAACTGGAGAGAACCATCAAAAGATGATGTGAATTTTAGTGTTATTTCAATAAAATTAAAAAGATTTCCTACAAAATTATCAAAGCACCCAGAATGCAATTTTTTAATCTAATGCGTTTTTTTCCTGAAAACTTATTACAAATTAAAGAGGTCATTCTGAATGAAGAAATATTCCATTGAGATCATAGTTTTTTCATGGAGCTACTCAATGAGTTGCCATTAATTCAAATACAATGTTAACGTATCTTGTCACTTATAATTTACAGAAATATATTGTATATTACAGGTAACTACTATCTCCCTCTCTCCCTTCTCTTTTTTTTCTTTATAAAGTTATTTTTGAAAGGTGAAAAGCAGAGGTTTCATAAGGTTTAGTAGATTAAATAAGGTAACATGATAGGACTGGGATTCAAGTTTGGAATTTGTGATTGCAAGAACACTGATCTTTCCATGAAAGCATTGCTGATTCCCATGACACTATCTAATACAAATTGTATATTACTATAATATAATAAGCTTGGTTTTCAAAATGAACATTATTGTCTTTTCACAAGAATATTAACTCACCTATTAAACTAAGAGTAAAAAAGTACAGAGAAATACACTTTATTTTATAATAGAGATGTTAAAGTGAAAATTAACAATTGGACTCAGTTTTAATAGTTTTAATATTTTATCCTAAGATAATCACCAAAAGTACATACTGCTTAGGTACAGTTTGGAAACTAAATGTGACTCCAGGAAGATTATGTTAAGAAGCCAGACATTTTGGACTATTCTTTACATATACTAAAATATTAAATAATCATACCAGAGATGGGAACATTGAAAAGATTAAACTGAGTATTGGTGAAGATTTAAGAATATATTTTGCTAACAGAAATATGTAAGTTTAATTAGAATATGTGTTTCTCCTAGAGTATCACAGAAGATAACCAATAAGAAAATGATTTGAAATCTGATTTTATGCCAAAAGGCAAAGAAAATAGTTATGGAATTTGAACATCTAAAATCACTTAAGCAAGACACGAGTTAGGCAAAAATTGTATACTGTTCTTTAATTATAAATTACTACCAGGGATGTATTCATGAAAACATCACTGACAATTTTATACTCAGGATGAAATAAAATATTTTATACATGGTGTGCCTCATGTGGATGCAGTATGTGTAATATAATATATCCTATTAATCTTGCCATTTTTAGTTAATTAGCTTTCTTGTGTACAGCAATTTGAGATTGGATATGAAGTATATAAACAGAAGTCACAGGATGAATGGTGAGATCCTGGATATAAATTATGGAAATTTGGATACTTAACTCCCTGCATTACTTCTCAAAGAGTTTTCTTAGGTTAAGACACAGCTTAGAAAGGACATTTTGTCTTTTGCTCACTGTCGTATCCTAAGGGCCGAGGGTCTTTGGCATATAGTATATGCTCAATAAATAATATTTGAATAAGTGACTGAGTCCCCATTTGCCAATGGGAAAAAAAAATTGAAAATGCCCAAAGGGACATAGGTGTGTGTGTGCATGCTTGTATATTTGAATGCATTTTACAATACAAATTGTATAGCTAAACATATTATATATCTAATATACAACTATAGAGAGATTTTCTAAAAGGAAGCAAATGAACAATACGTTGGATAATATTGCATCTCCACATGATGTAGTTTAACTAGCATTCTTTTTTCCCCCTTAGATAACAAATTTTCAGCCAGCAAGGTCCCTAATACAACAGGGCTTTTGTATTAAATCAGTGAGAGTGAATTACTTAGTGGCTTCTAAACAAATGCTGTTTCTTCACTATGTGTTTATGGTAAATGTTCTGGAAAAAATACAGAAATTTTAGTCTATTTTTTCAAATATCTATAACTTATCTTTGAGGATCCCTTATGTTTTGCTCTAACAAGTTGTAATTTGTTCACATAATATTAGGGTAAAACTTATAAAGAAAAGTAATTGCTTCAAATTTTGTTATGATTATTTTTGTCTTTGTGGGTGTGATGTTTAGGTTTTTGGGGTAGTTTTATCTGTTTTGTGTCAACAATTTTTTTAACTAGCAAGCATAAGTACTTTAATGTGTTTCTTTTCTTCCTAAGTTTTATTGATAAGGATACAAATTAGTAAAATTTATATTTTCTAAAAGTTGCTGGTTCATCTGACATCCTTAATTTTCATTAATATCTTTTCAGAACCTAGATTTCAGAAAACTGACAGTTATTTTTGACATAATTTAACTAACCCAACTTAATGTCTTTAATTCAAGAAATTTGTGTTTGGCTATATATTTTATTTCCACAATAAGAAGGACTATTTCTACTACTTAAATAAATTAGTGACATTGTTGAAACTAGATGTAATGACACTAACTCTATTGTTAGCTGTGAGATATAAAGGCATGTCTGCCTTGGAAATGACTGAAGAATTCAAACTGTCTCTTCTAGAAGTCCTTTCCAAAGAGAAGAAAAGTAGAAGCATCTGTTGTTCAAGAATGAAAATTGCGTGACATTATAATCTTGAAAAATGCATGTTAATCTGAATAATATTTTGTATAACTTTTGAAAAATGTGGAATGTATCTTTATACATTATAGATACTCCTTAATATTATCTTAATCATCTCATATATTTGGCCATTAATAATCACAGATACTATCTTTTTCAAATGTATCTTGCTTCAGAGTGTCTTCATATGAAGAGTGGAACTTTTGCAATTATGCTAGGGACTTTGAACTTCGTGTATGTTGCTTGATAGCAGTCTCAGAGATTTTCAACTTGAATTCTTTCCAAAATCAACCTTTGATTAAGCATATGTACTGAAATCTTTAGTTTTGTTGACTTGGTGCTTGAAGATGTTTTTTTACTTCTTAGTCTTTACTTAAATGATATTCATGACAGATTGCATTGCAAAATCACTGAAAAAGATTAATCTGCAGCATTGTCACCTAAGAAAGACAAAAAATTTTAATGCTGAAACAGAAAACACAACTCTAGGAAATTTAAAGAAACTTCCTCAACAAATGTTGTTTTTGTTTGTGGAAATTAAAAGTATAAGTAATAATCATGAGAAAAAACTCATTTGATTTACATATAGTTAATATACTATTGCTTTCATTAAATTTCAATGAATTTTTTTACACATGTATACAGCCATGTAATCCATCATACATATAAAGTTACAGAATATACCTAACACTCCAAAAACTCTTGGGCTCCTTCAAGTAGAGCTATTCTCATAACTTTCACAATTTTTTATCAAATGTGCTGCCTTCAGAATTTTAAAATTAATATAATGATATAGAATATACTTTTATGTATCTGCCTTCTTTTACATAGCATGATAACTGTGAAATCCATTCATGCTGCTGAATGCATCAGCAGTTCTTTCTTATTGCTGTGCAGTACTCTACTGGAAAGATATATCACAGTTTTTGGTCCAATCTAGTTTTGAAAATTATTTGAACTTTTTCCAATGTAGGGCTATTATAAACAGTGTTAATACAAATGTTTTGTATAAGTCTTTGTTGAAAACATGCTTTCATAGCTCTATTTCTGTTTGCAAACTGAAGACTTGGTGCTCTATGTTCCAGCCATTCCAACCATGGCTAAAAGTAGCCAAAGTACAACTCAAGTTGTTGCTTAGGAGGGTGCAAGCCCCAAGCCTTGGTAGCTTCCACATGGTGTTGAGCCTGTAGGTTCACAGAAGCCAAGAACTGAGTGTTGGGAACCTCCACCTAGATTTCAGAGGATGTATGAAAATGCCTGGATATCCAGGCAGAAGTTTGCTGCAGGGGTGGGGCCCTCATAGAGAACTTCTGCCAGGGCAGTGCAGAAGGGAAATGTGGGGTTGAAGACTCCACACAGAGTCCCCACTGGGGCACTGCCTAGTAGAGTTTTGAGAAGAAGGCCAGCATCCTCCAGACCCCAGAATAATGTATCCTACTACAGCTTGCACTGTGCACCTGGAAAAACTGCAGAGACTCAACACCAGTCCATGAAAGCAGACAGGAGAGGGGGCTATACCCTCCAAAGCCACAGGGGTAGAACTGCCCAAGGCTGTGGGAGTCTACCTCTTGCATCAGCATGACCTGGGTTTGAAACATGGAGTCAAAGCAGGTCATTTTGAAAATTTAAGGTTTAATGACTGCCCTATTGGATTTTGGACTTGCATGGGGCCTGTAGCCCCTTTGTTTTGGCCAATTTCTCCCATTTGTAATGGGTGTCTTTACTCAATGCCTGTACCCCCGTTGTATCTAGGAAGTAACTAACTTACATTTGGTTGTACAGGATCATAGGTGGGAGAGACTTGCCTTGTCTCAGATGCCACTTTGGACTGTGGACTTTTGATTTAATGTTGAAATGAATTAAGACTCTGGGCGACTGTTGGGAAGGCATGACTGATTTTGAAATGTGAAATGACATGAGATTTAGGATGGGCCAGGGGTGGAATAATATGATTTGGCTTTGTGTCCCCACACAAATCTCACCTTCAATTTTAATCCCCATAATCTCCATGTGTCAAGGGTGGGACCAGGTGGAGGTAATTGGGTCATGGGGGTGGTTTCCTCCATGCTGTTCTCATGACAGTGAGTGAGTTATCATGAGATCTGATGGTTTTATAAGTGTCTGACATTTCCCCTGCTTGCACTCACTTCATCCTGCAGCCCTGTGAAGAAGGTACCTACTTCTCCTTTGTCTTCTGCCATGATTGTAAGTGTCCTGAGGCCTCCTCAGCAATGAGGAACTGTGAGTCAATTAAACATCTTTCCTTTATAAATTATCCAGTCTGAGGGGTTTCTTCATAGCAGTGTGATTATGGACTAATATAGTCCTTAATATTGTTTTTTGATGAGCATATATTTTAATATTAATGAAAATTGAAAAAAGTGGTTTGTGAAATCTAGTGTCCTCTTTATGAAATCTTTTTTTACCCCAAGTGCATAAAGATATTCCTCTTCTCTTTTCTTCTAAAAGCTTTAAAAATTTTACATTCTACAGTTAGATTTACTTGTCATCTCAAATTATTTTTATGTAAATTTTGAGAGATCTAGACATATTGTTTTGTAAAACATACCTAATTGCTCCAACACCCTTTATTGAAAATATCTTTTTCCCCACTAAATCACATTGGTGCTTTTGTTCTAAGTACTGTGAGTTGGCAAAGTAGGGGAAGGGGTCTGTTTCTGGCCTCTCTGAGAATGTATTTATTGATCTATGATATCTATCCATACACCAATAGTAACTATTTTATATAAGCTACTCTTTTGGAAAGTCTTGACATAAAGTAGTATAAATTCTATTGCTTTTCTCTGTTTCAGTATTTCCTTTGGAACCCTCTTTAAGATTGCCTTTCACTCCTATGTAATTCTTGGAAGAGGCTGTTAATTTCAATAAAAGTTCCTGCTGGGATTTTGATTAGAATTTCATTAAATCTATAGAACAATTTTGGGAGACTTGACATCTGAATAATAGTGAGTCTTGTGAAATGCAAGCATGGTATCCCCTTCCATTAATTTAAGTCTTCTTTAATTTTTCTTAGTGTTGTTTTATCCTTTTCATTGTAGAAGTCTTACATAATTTTCATTAGTTTAAATTCTAGATAATAGAGGCTATTTGCTGCTATAGTAAAGAATTCTTTAAATATTCATGCCCTAATTGTTTGCTGTTAATGCATAGAAATATATTTAATATATTAGTGTTGTAAACAGCAACCTTGTTAAATTCATATGTTTAATTTTAGGAGTTTGTAGATGGATTTTTCAAGTTGTGCAATCATATCATCAATTAATACTGTCAGTTTTTAATTCTTCCTTTCAACTCTGCATGTCTTTATTTTTTCTGCCTTATTGCACTGGTTAGAATCTCCAGCACAATATTAAATTGAAGGGAGAGATAGTAAAACTTTTGTTTTATTCATCTTCTTGGTTCAAAATGTCCCTGTTTAAAACATCAACATTATTTTTCATGTTAACTTGAGGTTTCTTCATAGATGCTCTTAGATCAATTTAAGAAAGTTTACTTATTTTTCTAATTATATCTGAAAGTTTTAAAATGAACAACTTCTTAAATATTTGAAATTAAATTTTGTGTATATTCCAATGACAATATGAATTTTCTACCTGGATGTATTTTAATCCACTATCTTTAAGAGTTAGCTCAAGTTTTTGTGTGCATGTCTAGTTTGCTTTTAAACTAATCCAATGAGTTATAACTATAATCAATTTTATAGATCTCAACTATCTGTTAAAATTATTTTCCTCTGTGCTCTTTAATATATTGATGACAGCTATTTTAATGGTCATATTTTTTCTTCTTTAAATGCCTACTAATATTTTTTAATTTCATGTCACACTTTGTGTATAAGGACCCTGGACAATTTTATTTTCTAGTAGATAGGCCTCTTTTACTTGGATAAGCAGATAAAGCAAGATACTGATCCCCTCCATTTAATGAGGGACTAAGCTGGCTTGGGACTGTGTTGCAGGTTTGATGAGACTCCAGCTGCCTCTATTTACTCCTTGTTTGTCAAGCATGTGTCACCTGTGCCTGGTGGTGAGAGAGTAGCACCTCTCTCTCCTTAGCTTCGTCATCCCCTCAGAGATTTGAACCTTTACTTATTGGTCTTTCATTTATACTCCACTTTCAATTTTATAAGTTTCTTGAAGAGGTGGTCGTGGTATATCAACCTCAGGAAATTTCAAAACAATAAACACACTATGGAGAGATAGACCACACATTTAAAGCTTTTCAAGTTTCCAAGCTGTGCCAAGTCACATGTTCACGTCTGTGGGACCAGGCCCAATATGCAGCTTACATTTAGAATTAGCAAATGACCCCAGGAAATAAAATAGCTATTCACAGGTTGTTCACATCAAAAAACTTTTTCTTTCTGTGAGATTTTGGTTCAGGTAATCCTGTTTTCCTCTACATTGATTCAGTGTCTTTAAAAATATGATTTTCAACTCACATCATGAACTTTTGCTCCAAGAGGCACCACAGGAACACACCAGGAAAGCAGAGAATCAACAGATACTTTGAAGGAAGTGGTTTACATCTGCAGGCTCAGTGAAAGCAGAGAATCAACAGATACTTTGAAGGAAGTGGTTTACCTCTGCAGGCTCAGTGAGACTGCTGAAAAACTCAGCTGCAGCAAGCCCTGCCCAAGGAGTCTGAGCTCAGACATGCCTAACCCTGCCCCCACCTGATGGTCTTTCTCCACTCACCCTGGTAGCTGAAAACAAAGAATATAACCTCTTGGGAGCTCTAGGGCCCCACCCACTGCCTGAGAAATCTAAATACTTATCCAGGTGGCCCTAGGCTACACTTCTATTCTCCCAATACACCACAGATGGTGCTCTCTTGAAAGCACCACCTCCTGGCTGGAGGGCAAACAACACAAAACCAGCACACATAACAAAATTATAACAAGATGTCATAGAATCCTTCAGGTGTCCTTAGCCAGCCGAAACTTCTGTGGCCAGCAGTGCCTCTCCCTGAGTTTTGCTCACACCAGTGGGCTCATTCTTCCCAGTAGGCCTAGAAGGCTGTGCTTGGCTCATGTTACTGGCCCAGATCCCATTCCTGCCAAGGGTGAGCCAGATACCAAGAAGCAAGGGTTGTGTGAGAGAGGGAGTATGGGGTCCTGCCACTGCACGCAGCAAGGCACACCAGCTGCTGCATTAGGGCAGGCAGCTTCAGGCATAAGCTCAGGCATTGGCTCCATGTGAAACTGTGGCTGAACCAGATGTGCTGCATGCAAATTTCGCCACAGGCACCAGCATCTGGACAAGGGTAACACAATTGTAGCCAAAAGCTCAGAGACTCTAGGAACCACAGAGCCCCAAACAGGGTGTTACAGTGTGTCACAGTCCTGGATCAAGGAACCCTGAAGTCTGGGCTCTCAGAAGGGCTGTAACAGAGTGAGCAGGGTGGGGCAGGATGATGTGTGTGTTTTAGCCTGTTTGTGTTACAGCTCTTTCAGTCCTATGACTCCAGTCTGGCCCATGGCTCCTGGGCTGGCCCAGACTTGTCACTGCATCCTGTCATGTGAGGTGACCATCCAGCACTGGCAGAGGGTGGTAGGGTTATAGTGTTACAGCTCTGCCTCAGGGAATCCCAAGGTCTGAGCAACCCAAAGTGTCAGCACTCTTCATTCCCACAGTCCAGGAGCATGTCACTGCCCGCACCACGGCAAGCCAGACAGAAAAGTGTTATGCCTTCTTTTGCTCCCACTGTACAGTGGATCCTGAGTTCTTGTCCCACATCCAGGAAAAAAGGTTATGTGGACTACTGGAGAGTGAGCAAGGCAGAGAAGAACTTTATTGGATGACCAAACAGCTCTCAGTGAAACGGAGACATAAAGTGGGTAGCTTCTATTTGCAGGCAGGTAGTCTAGATGAGTGTCTGAGTCCGGCTGAGTTCAGGATTTGTATGGGCTCAGAATGGAGGAGGGCATGATTGGTCTGTGGGCAGCCATGGGGGTGCCTGGAAAAAGCACCACTTGATTGACCAAGAGGCATCAAGGAAGTTCTCACTCCGGGTCACAGACTCAACCTGGAACTGGCAGGCTGGCCACCAGGCTGCAGGCCATCCCTGGCTTGTAGGTGGTGTTTCACCAGGGACCTGCACCTTCCTGCCTCTAGGAACCTGTCTGCCTCCTGCTGCCATCAACATGCCATCCGTGGTGCCCAGGCTCTCCACATAGATGGATACCCACAGGCCCACACTGAGCCACCCTCAGCTCCTCCGGCCTGCCTCCTGTACTTGTCAGCACCCAAAGTTTCAGCCTCAGAAGCAGATTCTGGAGGAGGCTGAGACAGTTGGGGGACTGACATGTCAATGCTGACCCAAGTGTGTGCCCACCCAGTCACAAAAGTGCCTGAGCTTGGCTACGAGGACATGTCCACAGCTTTGCTCCACCATGGAGTGGGTGCTGGAAGTGAGAGTGTACAGGGAATGAAAGCAGACACTTTTGAACCTACAGAGGCAGGGAGCTTCCCTGCCCCTGGTAGAGTGTGGGGTCCCTGCTGGAATCACCTGTTCCCAGCCCTCACCAACTCCATGGAGCACACAGCCCCAGCTGCAACTCCCCTGCTGCAGCTGATTCCTTGCAGCACTGCTCCAGATGGGTGGCCTTCAAAGAGTACACTTCACTCCCCTGCTACCTCCACTGGAGTAGGTGTTGGTATCCACAGGTGAGACATGAAGATGGATCATGGCTGACACTCCTAGTACCATCCCAGAGCCCAGTAGCCCCACTCAGTAGCTAGAAGAGAAATAACAATCACTGCAGTTTGGCTCTCAGGAAGCCCATCCCCAGGGAAAGGAGGAGAGCACCACATCAAGGGAGAACCCTGAGGGAAAAAAGAATTTGAACAACAGCCCTGGAACCCCAGATCTTCCCTCTGTCATAATCTACCCAAATGAGAAGGAACCAGAAAAACAATTCTGGTAATATGAAAAAACAAAGATCTATAACACCCTTGAAAGATCACACTATCTCTCTAGTAATGGAATCAAACCAAGAAAAAAATCTCTGAGTTGCCAGAAAAAGAATTCAAAGGGCAGTTATTGAACTACTCAAGGAGGTACTAGAGAAAGGTGAATATCAACTTAAAGAAATAAAAAAAAAATTACAAGATATGGACAGAAAAATTTCCAGTAAAATAGATAGCACAGGGGACAGGCATAGTGGCTCATGCCTGTAATCCCAACACTTTGGGAGGCCGAGGCGGGTGGATCACCTGAGGTCAGGAGTTCGAGACCAGCTTGGCCAACATGGTGAAACCCCATCTCTACTAACAATGCAAAAATTAGCCAGGCATGGTGATGCACGCCTGTAATCCCAGCTATTCGAGAGGCTGAGGCAGGAGGATTGCTGGAACCCAGGAGGCAGAGATTTCAGTAAGCCAGGATCACACCGTTGCACTCCAGTCTGGGCAACAAACAGTGAGACTCCATCTCAAAAAAAATAAAACCTAAAACAAACAAAAAGACTATAGTTAGCATAGATAAAAAACAATAACAACCTCTGAAAATGCAGGATGTACTAAGAGAAATGAAAAATTAACTGGAATGTTACAGCAGTAGAATGCAACAAGTAGAAGAAAGAACTTCAGAGCCTGAAGACAAGGCTTTCAAATTAATCTAATCCAACAAAGACAAAGCAAATAGAATTTTATAAAAAGAACAAAGTCTCCAAAAATTTGGGGATTATTTTAGACTACCAAACCTAAGAATAATTCATATATATATATATACACACACATATATACACACACACACGCATACCAAGGACTGCTATTCAGCAATAAAAAGGAGCAAAATAATGGCATTCACAGCAAACTGGATGGAATTGGGGACCATTAATCTAAGTGAAGTAATTCAGGGATGGAAAACCAAACATTATATATTCTGAACCATAAGTGAGAACTAAGCTATGAGAACACAATGCAGAAAAATAATACAAAGGACTTCGGGGCTCTGGGGAAAAGGTGAAGGGGAATGAGGGATAAAAGACTACACATTGGGTACACTGTACACTGCTCATGTGAGGAGTGCACCAAAATCACAGAAATCATGACTAAAGAACTTCTGTAACCAAACACTACCTGTTCCCCCAAAACCTATTGAAATAAAAAATAAAATTAAACAAAATGATTTGCCACATCTGTGAGATTTTTTACTTAATATAGTAAGAAAATGGTCTGTTAATTTTATTATTAATCATATTTATTA
>NW_016806805.1:2922107-2937675 GCF_001698545.2 Rhinopithecus bieti
AATTTATTATAATTAGAACTAGATTAATTTTTCATAACATCATTGAATACACTATTTATGTTTAAACATCTTCAGGGATAGACATCAATTTGGCATGAATACTGACTCTAAACTAAGAAGTCTTGAAAAATTTGATTTGATGTATTTTCTCATAGATTAATAAGAAAATAATATTTCTTCATCATAATGATGTGACTACACCAGTACAAAAATGCTTGTTTACTGATTCTAAAATATTCAACTTTTACATATTTAAAACAGCTATTTTGAGCATGATATCTATCCATATTTTAGTGTTAATTTCAATTCAAAATTTATCAGGAGTCTCAGAAATATTATTATTCAGATTTTTATTAATTACAGAAGGAAGAAAAAAAGTCTATTAAGCAGCAGCACAATAATAGACATCCCCCCAAATGACCATAATCCCCAAATTAAAAAGGATCCAGACAACTTTTAAGGTTATAGGATAGTAACTTCAACATGCACAACAGGCACCATATACTACTTATTACCTATTTTTAAATGTAGTTTATATATATATATATATACACACACATATATATATAACATATATACTTTCAAGGAAGATATAAGTTAGGAAGGGCACATAAAATGTTTAAGTTAGTAACCATAAGCTCAAGTTATCAAGACTAAGCAAAATAATATTTAGACATATATTTCATATGGAATGTACACAATTTAGTGAGATATAAGAAGATACTCTTAAATAACCTTATAAAAATAAATCTACTTTGTTTCCTTTTATAAGTTAAGTGATATATTCTTTAACAAAAACAACTTATATATCTTAGACAAATTTTTGTGTGGTATTGATCAAGGTGATTAGAAATAAAGGCAATTCTGTTATGACTGGGCTTTATGTCAAGAAGAGCAATAATTTCCTTCCATATCAAGCATTTTGGCATCTCTTTTAGACAATATGCTCATCAGCATTATTTGGGGATAGAGATTATTTCTGCTGTTTGGACTGAACTTCTTCCTTCTTATTCCAAGAGTTTCACTGATCCTGGGAAATCTAACATTAGGCAAAAATTGGAAAATAAGGAGATTTGCTTCTTATTTCTCCTTATCATGTTTTACTTTCCTAATACTTTATGTATTTCATCTCTTCTTCAAATGCTATAGATCCCTCTGCTATTTTAGAAAGTGATTTGACAGAAATAAAATTTTCTCTCATCATTTTGTATTAGCAGTGACTTTCAGAATTAAATTATTCAATGAAAAATAAAAGTTTCTTTAAACAACATATTATCTAGACAAGAAAGCCCTTAGTAAATTAGAAAAAAATCAAACTCCATTGAAAACATTATTTTCAGGCAACTCCAAATTTTTAAGTCATTCAAGTTTAATAATGAGTTCATCTAGAGATGAAAGCATATCTTTACCCTCTATAAAGGAGCTTTCTACTAAAATCGTCTTAAATTTTTTCTAAGTGAATATCAGGTAATTTCTTCATTATGATGTTCATTCGTTCCTGAAAAACTGGAAGTCGCAATGAGAAAACATTTTCAGCATTTCTGAACTTGAAACTTCATTACACAAATATTTGCATAGCAACCACCTTGTGCCAGTTTTTGTTCTAGGCTACTATCTATCAGTGAAATAAAGGAGATGGAAATCTTAGCCCTCGTGAAGCTTATACACTCTTATGATAAAAATTGCTTCTTAAATGTAATATTAGGTATTAAAAATGTAATATTGCTCTATTAATTATTGTATAATATAAGGTTGATTCTGCTGTTATATTCTTCAACCATAAACTCTTTAATAACATTACACTTAAAAGTATGATCACAAACTATAAACTAGAGTCAATGTTTACCTAATTCAACTTTTGTGTGAAAAAGCCCAACAGAAGACACACAAAAGAGTTAATGAAAGCAATGCAATAACATCATTGTGGCTATTAACAAATAAGGGAACACTGTGGTGCAATGATTAAAATACAGTTATCAGGTATATACAATAACACCTTAGTCTCTGACTTGGGGCCCCTACAGTAGAGCCTCTATTTGGCTCTCACATAGCCAAATACCTCCTTATAAGATGAGCTCATAAGGTGATGGGTTAACCAAAAGCTTATGCTCTCTTTACTAGACCAAAGTCCAAGTCCACAAGATGTAGGGATTCCCTTAAGGGTCCCCAATTTTCTAATTCTGGTCTAGCCTTCTTCCTGGATCTGTCTTTCCACGACAGATTATACTACTGGTGCCTGTATCCTAGTCCTGAGAGGTGAACAAAGAGTAAGTGTAGGTCAGACCTGGCGACTCAAGCCTGTAATCCCAGCACTTTGGGAAGCCAAGGCAGGCGGATCATGAGGTCAAGATCAAGACAATCCTGGCCAACATGATGAAACCCCATCTCTGCTAAAAACACAAACATTATCTGGGCATGGCATGGTGCACCTGTAATCCCAGCTACTCGAGAGGCTGACACAGCAGAATCTCTTAAACTGGGGTGGTGGAGGTTGGAGTGAGTCGAAATTGTGACACTGCACTCCAGCCTGGCAACAGAGGGAGACTGCTTCTCAAAAAAAAAAAAAAAAAAAGGAAGTGTACGCGGGGAGAGTTTGAGTAAAAGTTGGTCAAATAGTGTCTTGAGGTATTGACATGCACAAGACACTTCTAGTATATGATGAAATCACAATTGAGAACTCACAGACAAGATCTAGCTAAAGGACTAAAGCAGTGGCTAAATCTCTGTTACACTATGTCCCCCCATGAAATTCTGAGGAGTTTGAGAATTTTAGATTTAATCCTGACCGTCTAGGTTGTTATGAAAATATATTTGTCTATGTGGGATAGAAAATACACATTGTTTAATATTTTGTTCACTTGATTTGTAATTTTCAAATATTTATTTGTTTATTTTTGCTTTGTTTTTAATTTACATATATTTTTATTTTCAGAGATGTGGTCTCACTATGTTGCCCAGGCTGGCCTCAAACTTCTGGACTCAAGTGATCCACCCACCTTGGCATCCTAAAGTGCTGGGATTACAGGCGTGAGCCACCACACCCGGCCTAATTTTCAAATATTAAGACTCATGACTCTAAATGCACTAAAGAAAAGTGCAAAGATAATTTATTTGTAAAGAAGAACAAATGGTAGATCTTCTCCTGCAGGGCTTGGTTTTATGAAAAGTGCGTGAAATTTAAATATATCATTGTGTAGACGAACAAAATCTCTCCCAAATGTGAAGAAGAGGCAATAAATGGAACTCTTCGTGAAGTCAAATTATCTTATCCTAAGAAAAGCATCTATGAGTATGAACATATTTTTGCGGTTTTTCTGAGTCATTTGGTTAGCTCAGCATGACCACCATTTTCTTGGGTGGTTTTTGCTGTTGTTGTTGTTGTTGTTGTTGTTTTTCCTCCTGTCCCAGCCTCCCGAGCAGCTGGGACTTCAGGCCTGCCACCATGCCCAGCTAATTTCTGTATTTTTAGTAGAGACGGGGTTTCACCATGTTGGTCTCCATCTCTTGACCTCATGATCCGCCCACCTCTGCCTCCCAAAGTTAAGGGATTACAGGTGTGAGCCACCACACCAGGACTTCATGAGTCCTTTTTAAAAAATGTCATAGTTGGATGGGCACAGTGACTCATGCCTGCAATCCCAGCACTTTGGGGGAGCCGAGGTGGGTGGATCACGAGGTCAGGAGACGAGACCATCCTGGCTAACATGGTGAAAACTTGTCCCTACTAAAACTACTATGTCTGTTGTTTTCAGTATAACTTTTAAAATTAAATGTTACAAAAAATTAGCCGGGTGTGATGATGGGTGCCTTTAGTCCCAGCTACTAGGAAGGCTGAGGCAGGAGAATTGCTTGAACCCAGGAGGTGGAGATTGAAGCGAGCCGAGATCGCTCCACTGCACTCCAGCCTGCACAACAGAGCAAGACTGTCTGAAAAATAATAATAATAATAAAAATAGTAAAAAAGTCATATTCATATAAGAAAATTCTAAACCTTGAGAATTTTTTTCAGTTTGATTACAGATCAGAATTGAATGATTAAAAATATATGTACATACCAATAATCATGTGTGTCATTTTGGCAAATATGAACTTAACTATTATTTCTTTGATCGATTGCCAAAAGAATCACATTTTCTTTAAAAATAGATTGATCGAGAGGACAATCAACTGCTAACTCTAGGATGATTGCTGTTATAACTAATGAAATATAAAACAGGCAAGAACTCTTGTTAGTAACAGAAAGCTAGGGAAGCATATCATCTACACTCCCAAAATATCAAGACATTTATGTAATACACAGTACAGATGTGAGACATTTTGAAGATAGTCTCAAAGGGGAGATTCCTTCAATTCTTTTTCTTTTCTTTTTTTTTTTTTTGTGACGGAGTCTTGCTCTGCGCCCAGGCTGCGAGTGCAGTGGCGCTATCTCGGCTCACTGCAAGCTCTGCCTCCCAGGTTCACGCCATTCTCCTGCCTCAGCCTCCCGAGTAGCTGGGACTACAGGCGCCTGCCACCACGCCTGGCTAATTTTTTTGTATTTTTAGTAGAGACGGGGTTTCACTTTGTTAGCCAGGATGGTCTCGATCTCCTGACCTCGTGATCCGCCCCCTTGGCCTCCCAAAGTGCTGGGATTACAGGCGTGAGCCACTGCGCCCAGCCCCAGCCACTGCCCCCGGCCCCCCTTCAATTCTATAGGAAAAAAACACTATAAACAAATAGATATTTCCTAGATAGATTCCCACTAACCCTTCTACAGCTTAGGGCAGGAGAAAAAAAAATCATAATTCATAAAACTAAAGATCATACTTTAATTATATGCTTTCTTCAATGTTGGTTTCACCCACAGCACTTAAAAATAACAGATAAAAGTCTTCTGTTGTGCCTTCCCGTGCTTCCACATTTTCTAACCTTCTCTGTTAAGCAGCTGAATCAGGATACCCATCTATGTCAACAAGACCTACACACATTTTTGTTTTCTTCCAATCCCCTTTTATCTGGGAAAACAGAACTCATGGGGTGCCAGGCAACAAACTCAAGCACAAACCTTTACAACCCACAAGCCAATAGTAGTCAAATAGTTTACTGCCTATAATATTGTCCTTATAAAAATAAGTAAATATGAGAAATTATATCTGCAAACATTGTAAGAATTTAAAAATATGTTATAATGAACTCATGGACAAAAAAGAGTAGAAGGATGGTTACCAGAGGTTGGGTAGGGTAGTAGGCAGGGAGGTGAGGGGAGGTAGGATGGTTAATGTGTCCAAAAAAAAAAGTTAGAAAGAATGAGTAAGACCTAACAGTTGATAGCACAACAGGGTGACTATAGCCAATAATAACTTAATTGTACATTTTTAAATAACTGAAATAGTGGAATTAGATTGTTCATAATACAAAAAAAGAATGCTTGAGGGGATGTTTACCCCATTCTCCATGATGTAATTATTTCACATTGCATGCCTGTGTTAAAACATCTCATTTACTCCATAAATACCTATATGTATTATGTACCCACAAAAATTAAAAATAAAAGATGCTACAATGCAAAAGATGGAAAATTCTCATATAACTCAAATAAAGAATACAGTACAGCATATTCTAGAACATTTCTCACTTATATTCTAGAAAATTTCTCACTTATATTCTAATAAAATAGAAGTTATTTACTTTTGTGTCTAAGCATGCAGGGATAATCATAAGAATGAAATCATCTGAGACAAAATGGAGAGTGCATGCCTGTAATCCCAGCTACTTGGGAGGCTGAAGCATGAGAATCACTTGAACCCGCGAGGCGGAGGTTGCAGTGAACTGAGATCGTGCCATTGCACTCCAGCCAGGGTGACAAGAGTGAAACTCCGTCAAAAAAAAAAAAAAAAAAAAAAAAAAAAAAGAAAAAATTTAAAAAAAAAAAAGATAAAATTTATAACAAAAGTAGAAAACGTAAAAGATCAGTAGACTGAAAGTTCTTTTTAAAAAGTATGAAGTATATCTTTTTTATGTCTGAAATAACACCCAAACTGTACCAAGCTCAGTACCAAATTCAGACAGAAGTTTTGATTAGGTTTCAACCAGCTCAGTGGAGGGTCAAACAACACTTCACCCTGAGTCTGCACCACAAATGTTTTACTTCTCTCCAGGACTTCTCAGATTCTATAGCGTGGAAGGCGTGGAGGAAACTCACAGGGCACTCACCCGCATGCAACCTTGAAATGTGGAGAGGTTAATGCTCATTGTGTTATCCTCAACCGGTGGAGAATGTGAGCCAAGAAATCAATGTTAAACTCTTTGATTCCCCAGATACATAGTTCTGAAACACATTCCAGAAGGCTTTTCAGAATGTTTTGGGAGTTTCAATTTTAGTTGTCCATAGCACAGAGCATATAGAGAATGCATTCTTGTCTTGCTTTTTCCCCTGCATTCCTGTTCCACTGCTGTGGCTTTTACTCCCTGGAATCACTTCCCAAATACATGGCCTGCTTGCAGATCTTTGTCTCAGGTGCTGCTTCCAGGAAGATTCCGTCGAACTGCAAATGTCACTAAAAAACTGACCTACAGAATGGAATTTAGGAAATGTATAATATACAGATGGCAGCAATGCCCCCATGCCATTGATAAGTGAGGTTCGTGATAACCCCTGATATGCAAAAGCATCACTATGAGCTCTGACAGAAGAGTGCTGTAGCACTTAAATAGTAGAGACACAATGATTAATAGAAGCAGTATGGAGATTGTTGGTCTTTATTACTTGCTTTAACCTCCCCTTACTCCACAAATAAAAGAATGAAATAGGCTAGCCAAATTTCAATTATACTAACAATATTATGCTAATTCAATTTGTCGAAAATTAAAAAAAAAAAAGATGCCCTAGGTGGTCAAGTAAGATGGATGCATGTCTGATGATGGGACATAGACCTCAATGAAGTTTCAGGGTTTTCCTTCTGGTTAAAGTGTTTAGGAGTCCAGCAGCACGGAGCGTTCTGGAATGTCTACCACCACTGGGGCATACAGTTTTCACCTCCTACAGCTTAGAAAGAGATACAACACATAGTGTATCTCTTTGGAATTTATAAGACTATATTCTGTCTAGGAATACTTTTTCCTAGTATTCATTGGTGATTCACAAAAATTCCTGTTTTAAATGGGGTCCAGAGCAAGCAAGAGTGTTGTAGAAAATTGCTACTTTGGCCATGTGACCCAGTAAATATCATAGTGCTATAGGTATTCATGATGAATAAGAATCCTATGTAATATACCTGGTAAGTCCCAACTAGAAAATCCCAGAGCTCACACATTGGGTTCTGGATGAAGGTTTTCTGCAGCAGAAAACTACTTTATTTTAAAACAACAATAAGAAAAGTTCCTGTTATAGGATCAAGTAGAGTCTGAGATCCTGACTATGAGAACACTGTGCAAGCAAAGGTCTTCACATTGAGCAATAACTAGAGCCAGACATTCAAACAACGCTGCAGTCTTTCTCATATGGCAAAAAAAAGTTCAGCCTCTTTTGGCACCTATGACATTTACACTGAAAACTGTCTTCTTGCATCTATGGCAACACTGATGAACAAAGAAAAAATATGTCGGGTCTAGTTCACAAATGTATTACACAGTATGTTGGTATTATCTACAAATAAATTATTACCATGCTGTTGTCACATTCAGCAATGGCCCTATAAATTATCCCAGGAGTCAAAGAGATATTTTATCAGGAATCAGAAGTTGAGTAGCACAGTTGATTATTTACTTTGCATGGAGGCAGTAATTACCTGAGTTACAGATATGTGCAAACTTGAGACCACAAATTGTTTGGGTGACTGTTAGGGGATCTGTAAAGAACCCAATTTAAGAGTTCAAATTGGGAACAAAGAGTCTGGGAAACAGATATGTAGATGGGCTAATGAGTATTATCACAACGTCTGCAGAAATCAGAAGAAGCACTCATCAATGAACAGTCCAGCTGTTCTTCTTACAGTTGTCAAACAGCCTCTCTGTGCACACCATTATTAGCATGGCCATGGTGGTACAGGTAGGAGCTATGCATGGGCATAATGGCCCAGGTTTCCTATCTCCAGTTTGATCTACAAATTGCCACTATTTAATTGTTCACTGGTTGCAAAAGACAATGATAAAGAAAAGAAAAAATCCCTCAGGAATATGCTTCCACCAGGAGACATAGTAAAGGTTTTCTAAACTTGAAGTCACAACTACTCTTTAAACAATTTCGGTTCATTATGCCATACAGACAGTCATACAGAACACTACTAAAATCATGGGTATTAGAGGAGGGGTCATAGAAAATTCTAAGTAACTTTTTTCAGGAAGACAATATAACTGCAACAGAAATATATGTTTAAATTCATATTGACCTCATAAATATATGTGTGTGTATGCATAAGCATACATATATGATACTTAATATTCAAATTATATATAATACTTGATATTCAAATTAGTAAAAGAAAATTTTTGTTACCCACTAGGCAGGAAAGGTGAAAGGTGAACAAATAAAATTAAAAATTCATATGTAAAAAATTTTTAAAAATTGTTATTAAAGTGAAAACAGAAATAAATAAATCAGGAAATAAGAATCCCAAATATCAAATTATCAAATAGTCAGTGAATATTATTCCAGTGTTATTACAAACATGGTCATGAACAGATTCTTAGTGATACAGTTTATAACCTCCTTTTAGGAAGAGATTGTCATCAAGATAAAATGCTTAAGCAATTTTTATATAATCTTTAAAGAAATTAAGAACTTCTCTGGGAAACTACTCACCTACTTAACTTAATGATAGTTAAAATTCTAATAATTTTTAGCCAGCATCCTTTCTGTTTGTACTCAGTCTATAAATGATTATACATCAATCCTCTTTTACATAAAAGCTATAAAATTATGTAAGTGGCATGCTAGAAATTTCTATCATAGAATATTAAAACTAAAAAGTGGGCCTATGGTCAAAACTAATTTGAGGGGAAGATTTTAACTTACAGAATTGTAATTTCAGTTTATTTATATTGGTTAAATTCTCCATAGCATAAAGACCCTCAAATTAGATTTATTAATATAAGTGAACTATCTCACAAGAAGTTTGATAAATTTTAAAATTAACATAAATGTATTTACATTGTGCCTCATTTATACTTATCAAGAAACACCATCCTTTATTACTAATATCTACTTGTGCTAACCTTAGAATATCTCATATATACATATGTAAACTATATATAAATATTCTATATTGACTTATATGTATATATGAAATATGAATTATGAAATATATGTATATATGTATTTATGGAATTTCTATTTATTTATATTTCAATAAATATATGCATTTTTGTATCTCATTTATGTGTCTTGTTAAATTCAGCTTATCATTCTAGCTGAACAAGATAGTTTACTGCCTATTTCAGTCCTTTAACCAATTACTTCTCCTTCCACCTTTGTATAACATGCAGATTTGATGAAATCTGCAGCAATTCCATTTATGAGGATGCTGCACTAATTAAGAATAAGGATAACACACCAAAAGAGATTTTTCTCCAATCAGTACTATAGCACATTAACTTAAAACAGCTTAACTAAACGTTATTCCACTAACGTGATTGAATGACTTTCGAAGTGTTTCTGCAAGAGTGTTGGAGGATTTAAAAAGGAAGAAATATAAATATTTTTGAAAACCATATTTCTTTCTGCTAGTCAAAGAGTTTCTAGACCAACTTTTCTCTAAGTCACTGTTCATACAACACAGTTCACGCTGAAAGTCTTAGAGTTATGTCATGCAGAACAAGTGAACAGAGAGGCAATCTTGTAAAATTTTTCTGTGCATTACATAAATACAGAACATCTAATGCTGCTGGCATCATTCCATGTAATGTAAGGGAAGGATTTAACATTTGAATTGTTTGTTTTATCTGAGCAACTCAAACTAAGAAATTGGTTCTCATTTCATATAAATAAATGATACCATCATAAATGTCAATACTGGGAAAGTTTCTACCTGTCGCGTGCTGAGAAACTTGACTACGGCCTAGGGCAACAAGGAAAAAGTTCAGCAGTAGGACTGTTGGGAATTTCCATCCAGCAATTTGTTGTCAGATGCATGGATGTGAGGCCCCAAATGACTCCAAAACTGCTTGCTCCAATGACAAGAGCAACAAAGCGCTCATTTCCAATTACCAAGGGGCTTTAAACTGTAAACTGTATTCCACTTCTGTCAGCTGCTCAGAAACCTGGAAAGGGAAATCACATTTCAACACTAAGTTGTCCAATGTTGTTACATATGTTTATGTAGCATTCTGGTCAGTGTACCTTTGGTGAATAAAATGTTAATGGAGCATGTTTGAAGTACTGCTTCTTGTGTGATGGATTTTGCTTAGAATAGTAAAATGGTCTTTTCTGAAATGAAGCAACATTACATAAGCAAGATTAACCGATTTTAAAAACCTTAACACTAAAGTACACTTTAACTTGATGACCTGAGAATCATTGCTGTTTCAGACTTTCATCTTTTATTAGTTTTTCATGTTTTTAAACCTTCGGATAGGGATCTAATCCAAATGTGATTAGAAGGAGTTGACAATATTGCAAACGAAAACAACAGTTTGCATGTTATGTGAAGACTGTTGACATTGCTTTCTCTGGAGAATTTTCCATAGATACTCCCATCTGCTCTCCAAACATTTATGGGTTCGTCATTTCCTACTTATTCCATATGAGAAGGCTTCTCACTTTGAAAGTAACTCACTTAAATTATTTGCCTAATCTCTACAGGTATTTGGCTCAGTGACCCTATACAATCCCCTTAGTTCTTCAAACTAAATTTTGAGATTTCTTTCTATCTCATCTTACAGGTGTAAAAGTATAAAGAAGAAACAACATCATGAGTCTCATAGTAATAGGAAATAAGCATGTCAAATATTTTATTTAATTTATTAATTAATAAGCAAAGCAATAAGATATGATGACCAGTTCAAAGACCATTTTAGAAACTTGGGTATATATATATAAGGTGATACCACTGCTAGCTTTGATAAAAACAAAAACTGGTTGATGCCCATTTGGACCATAAATTTATATGTCCACCAAAAAGCAACTATTTATATCTCTAATGGACAAAAGCTACATTAGCATACCACATTACCAAATCTAGGGCTTTGAATCAAGAGTTAATAAATTTTACTAAAAAAAAAAATACACCAAGAATCCTAGAAAATCTTGCTCCATACCACATGTGATATTGAAAGAATAAGCTGCTCACCTATTTGCTGTATTTCTAGGATTCAGACAATTTTTCTGATAACAATGAGGAAACTGATTTTCAGGGAATGCGCTATTCAAGAGGGGAAAACATTATAATTAGAACTTGTATTTTTTGGCTTGAATTTCTGTGTCCTTGCCAGTGTACAAAGCTGAACACTGAGCTATTTTTCAGTGGAAGACAAAGGTTTGAGTAAGGTTTACAAGTAGAAGGGAAATTCTTGCAAAGTAATTTCTTAAAATTAAAATCCTCCTTGTTAGAACCATCTTTGCAAAATGTCTTTTTTTAAAAAAATCATTTTCCAAGATTTCGTGTGGGGTATTACATTGCATTTACTCTTCGTGTCTTTTTAGACTCCTTGGCTGAGAGTTTCTCAGGATTGTCTTGTCTTCGATGATCTTGACAGTTTTGAAAAGCACTATTCGGCTGTTTTGTAAAATCTATCCAGATTTACCTAATATTTTTCTCATGATTAGACTGTAGTTATGGGTTTTGGGGAGGGAAACAACAGAGGTTAAGTGCCATTCTCATCAAATGATATCAAAGGTTGCTGTTGACCTTGATCACCTGGGTGAGGTAGTGATGGTCAGGTTTCACCACTTCAATGTCACTCCTTTTCCCCTATTTTTTATGATGTATTGTTTGGAAAGAAGTCACTATTTTCAGCGGGAGTGGGAGTAATCTCCACCTCCTTGACAACATAGTATCTATAGAATTTATTTAGGATAAAATTTGCCTGTCCCCCCTTATATGTGTTTATTTATTCAATAATTTATTTACTTAAGTATGAATTTGTGTATATTTGTTTTTACTTTGGGTTATAGTCCAATGATAATTTGTTTTGCTGTTTATTTTTCCCCAGCTTTGGCCATTGGGAACATTTTCATTTGATTCTTATGCTTCATTGATATAACCTCATCAATATTTGTTTGACTATATCCTTGCTTCTGGGTACCACAAGATGCTCCATATTCATCTTGTAGATTTCTTGCCCCAACCTAGATTTAGTCATTTCTCCAAAGAGCTCAGATGTTATTGGATAATGGTATTAGAAACCAAGATCTGAAGCTAGATGTGCTAGCTGTTACTGTGGTACCATTTCATTTAGGCCCTCTCAACTTACAGAGCAAGAAAATATCTGTGTGAATACTAATCTACACATGCTTTTATAGGTAACATCTGTATTCAAACTAAGCTAATTATGAGTTTATACTGGTCTTCAATACTAACTTATTATCACAAGAATCATTCTAGCCTCGTCCCTTTGCTTATCTGTAAATTTCCAGTACAACAATGAGAAATCTGACCCCTATTATTTGTTATACGTTTTTAATTGTTCATTTCTGGTATGCATGAAGACCAGCATCAATATTGGTAACCCAAACATCCTTGTAGTATGGCTTTATCGATTGGGGTAAAATGTTATGTACAGTTCCATTTGCCTTTAGCTTTACAGGCTATATTTATTTCCAAAGTTACTGTTTTCCCCTGTCCCCTTAAGTAAGGTAATTTCATACATTTATAGTTACAATTAGATATTTTGTCACAAGTTGGAATCCATTTTGAAATTCCTCCTTCCCAAAAATGACTTTTGAAATTTACATATTTTTAAGGTTTACTCTCTAATATAAAGTTCGATGAGTTTTGGCAGATACATTGCATCACATTTCACCATTGCAGTACCATACAGAATAATTTCATCATCCTATAAACCTCAGAAGTTTCGCCTGTTTACTGCCACACTGTGAGCAATCACTAATCCAATTGATATCTTAAGTTTTGGCTTTTTCAGAATGTCCTGTGATTGGAATCATACAGTATTTATCCTTTGCAGACTGGCCCCCGTTATTATGCAATATGCATTTAAGATCCATTCATGTCTTTTTGAGGCACAATAGCTCATTTGTTTTGGTCACCGAAAAATACTCGGTTGTATGGATGTACCACAGCTTGTTTATCTATTCTCCTATTAAAAGACACATTGTCGGGGGCGGTTCCAAGATGGCCGAACAGGAACAGCTCCAGTCTACAGCTCCCAGTGTGAGTGAAGCAGAAGATGGGTGATTTCCGCATTTCCAACTGAGGTACTGGGTTCATCTCACTGGGGCTTGTTGGACAGTGGGGGCAGGACAGTGGGTGCAGCCCACTGAGCATGAGCCGAAGCAGGGCAAGGGATCGCTTCACCAAGGAGGCACACGGGATCAGGGAATTCCCACTCCTAGCCAAGGGAAGCGGTGACAGATGGCACCTGGAAAATCAGGTCACTCCCACCCTAATACTGCACTTTTCCAAGGGTCTTAGCAAATGGCACACCAGGAGATTATATCCCACACCTGGCTTGGAGGATCCCATGCCCATGGAGCCTTACTCATTGCTAGCACAGCAGTCTGAGATGGAACTGCAAGGCGGCAGCAAGGCTGGGGGAGGGACACCCACCATTGCTGAGGGTTGAGTAGGTAAACAAAGTGACCAGGAAGCTCAAACTGGGTGGAGCCCACTGCAGCTCAAGGAGGCCTGCCTGCCTCTGCAGACTCCACCTCTGGGGGCAGGGCATAGCTGAACAAAAGGAAGCAGGAACCTCTGCAGACTTAAATGTCCCTGTCTGACAGCTTTGAAGAGAGTAGTGATTCTCCCAGCATGGAGTTTGAGATCTGAGAACAGACAGACTGCCTCCTCAAGTGGGTCCCTGACTCCCGAGTAGCCTAACTGGAGGCACCTCCAGTAGGGGCAAACTGACACCTCACATGGCCGGGTACCCTTCTGAGATGAAGCTCCCAGAGGAATGATCAGGAACAACATTTGCTGTTCAGCAATATTCGCTGGTCTGCAGCCTCTCCTGCTGATACCCAGACGAACAGGGTCTGGAGTGGACCTCAGGCAAACTCCAACAGGCCTGCAGCTGAGGGTCCTGACTGTTAGAAGGAAAACTAACAAGCAGAAAGGACATCCACACCAAAACCCCATCTGTACATCACCATCATTAAAGACAAAAGGTGGATAAAACCACAAAGATGGGGAAAAAACAGAGCGAAAAACCCGAAAATTCTAAAAATCAGAGGGCCTCTCCCCCTCCAAAGAAACGCAGCTTCTCGCCAGTGACAGAACAAAGCTGGACAGAGAATGACTATGATGAGCTGAGAGAAGAAAGCTTTAGATGATCAAACTTCTCCAAGCTAAAGGAGGAAGTTCGAACCCATCACAAAGAAGCTAAAAACCTAGAAAAAAAGATTAGACCAATGGCTAACTAGAATAACCAGTGTAGAGAAGTCCTTAAAGGACCTGACAGAGCTGAAAACCATGGCATGAGAACTATGTGATGAATGCACAAGCTTCAGTAGCTGATTCAATCAATTGGAAGGAAGAGTATCAGTGATTGAAGATCAAATGAATTAAATGAAGTGAGAAGAGAAGTTTAGAAAACAAAAAAGTAAAAAGAAACAAACAAAGCCCCCATGAAATATGGGACTATGTGAAAAGACCAAATCTACTTCTGATAGGTGTACATGAAAGTGACGGAGAGAATGGAATGAAGTTGGAAAACACTGCAGGATATTATCCAGGAGAACGTCCTCAACCTAGAAAGGCAGGCCAACATTCAAATTCAGGAAATACAGAGAATGCCACAAAGATACTCCTCAAGAAGAGCAACTCCAAGATATATAATTGTCAGATTCACCAAAGTTGAAATGAGGGAAAAAATGATAAGGACAGCAAGAGAGAAAGGTCAGGTTACCCACAAAGGGAAGCCCATCAGACTAAGAGCTGATCTCTTAGCAGAAACTCTACAAGCCAGAAGAGAGTGTGGGCCAATGTTCAACATCTTAAAGAAAAAATTTTAAACCCCAAATTTCATATCCAGCCAAACTAAGCCTCATAAGTGAAGAAAAAATAAAATCCTTTACAGACAAGCAAATGCTGAAAGATTTTGTCACCACCAGCCCTGCCCTACAAGAGCTCCTGAAGGAAGCACTAAACATGGAAAGGAACAACCGGTACCAGCCACTTCAAAAACATCACAAATTGTAATAATCATCGATGCTAGGAAGAAACTGCATCAACTAACAAGCAAAATAACCAGCTAACATCATGACAGGATGAAATTCATAGATAACAATATTAACCTTAAATGTAAATGGGCGAAATGCTCCAATTAAAAGACACAGACTGGCAAATTGGATAAAGAGTCAAGACCCATCAGTGTGCTGTATTCAGGAGACCCATCTCATGAGCAGAGACACACATAGGCTCAAAAAAAAGGGATGGAGGAAGATCTACCAAGCAAATGGAAAACAAAAAAAAAAAAA
>NW_016806805.1:2940174-2943464 GCF_001698545.2 Rhinopithecus bieti
TAAAGAGCTTCTGCACAGCAAAAGAAACTACCATCAGAGTGAACAGGCAACCTACAGAATGGGAGAAAATTTTTGCAATCTACTCATCTGACAAAGGGCTAATATCCAGAATCTACAAAGAACTCAAACACATTTAGAAGAGAAAAACAAAAAACCCCATCAACAAATGGGCAAAGGGTATGCACAGACACTTCTCAAAAGAAGACATTTATGCAACCAACAGACACATGAAAAAATGCTCATCATCACTGGCCATCAGAGAAATGCAAATCAATACCACAATGAGATACCATCTCACACCAGTTAGAATGGCAATCATTAAAAAGTGAGGAAACAACTGGTACTGGAGAGGATGTGGAGAAATAGGAACACTTTTACACATTGGTGGGACTGTAAACTAGTTCAACCATTGTGGAATACAGTGTGGCGATTCCTGAAGTATCTAGAACTAGAAATACCATTTGACCCAGCCATCCCGTTACTGGGTATATACCCAAAGGATTATCAATCACGCTGCTATAAAGACACAAGCACATGTATGTTTACTGCGGCACTATTCACAATAGCAAAGACTTGGAACCAACCCAAATGTCCATCAGTGACAGACTGGATTAAGAAAATGTGGCACATACACACCATGAAATACTATGCAGCCATAAAACAGGATGAGTTCATGTCCTTTGTAGGGACATGGATGAAGTTGGAAACCATCATTCTCAGCAAATTATCGCAAGGACAGAAAACTAAACACCGCATGCTATCACTCATAGGTGGGAATTGAACAATGAGAACACTTGGACACAGGAAGGGGAACATCACACACCGGGGCCTGACCTGGGGTAGGGGGAGGGGGAAAGGATAGCATTAGGAGATATACCTAATGTAAATGACGTGTTAATGGGTGCAGCACACCAACATGGGACATGAATACATATGTAACAAACCTGCACATTGTGCACATGTACCCTAGAACTTAAAGTATAATAATAAAAAAAGGAAATGTTCACAGAAGTAACAAACTGCCATACTTTCCTTCAGAAAGGACCAGTCACGAGGAAGGGTCTTGAAAGTTCTTAACTTAGAAGTAGATGTAGTCAGTAGAATGGCCCACAACGCAGGATCAGAATGTGATGGTATCTGAGAATCACCACCAGACACAGTGGGCACTCTGCCCTGAGGTCTTGCCAACACAGCTCTCAAACATGCAGCTGAGACCCTGTGTTGCCTTTTCAGTGAATCAGAAGAGATTCAGTTGCAGTCTTTGGTGTGCTAGTTCTGGACTAAATTTCGAGAAACTCTGCATGACTATAGAAGAGATGGGGATGGGGAGATGTGTAGAGAGAGTTATTGAAGGAGCTCCATCTAACATCTCCTTGACTCCTGCCACCAGATTCTCCACCTTTCTCTAAAGGCTATAACCTGCCAGGGCCCTCAAGCTGCTTTTACTCCCATGCTTCTTTCTCCTACAACTTAAAACAACATTGACTGGTAGTAGAAATTAATACAACCAACCCATAGGAGGCACTCATTACAAACAAAGATATTATGAGGAAAGGGTGGAAAGTCGGGTAAGCCATGGGCCTTGCCTTTAAAGAGGAAACAGAAGTCACCACTTCAAATAGCTAGAGAATAATGCAAAGTGATATAGTCCCTAAGAGAAACACAAAGGGCTTTAAGAACTGAAAAAGCAAGAGACTACTTCAGGCTGGGAAGGGAAAGGGACTCTAGGAAAAGGGGCATGAGCAACGGCACGAGCGAATCAAGTGTCCACAGGCTGGGAAACAGCACACAGTCTGAATGTGTTAGAGTGTGGGATGTGTGCCACATAGTGGAAGAAAACGTTGTAAAAGTCAAACTGTGGATCTTGAGTGCCAGGTTGAAACATTTAGTTTATTGCTATTGGCAGTGGGGACACATTCTGGATTTTGAGCGTGAAAATGGCATGATTAGGGCACTTCAGTAAATCCACACATTCCTTTTAGCTTAGGGTGTATGACTGTTCTTTGTTTGGTTTTGTTTTTGGCTTGGGTGTGGGAGAAAAGTATCAGTGGATAAAACTGAATTCTTTTGCCCAAACTAAACAGGGCCAGTAGTTACAGTGTTCTTCTAATGTGGCCAAGAGTATTTATTCAGTTCCCAGCACCTAAAGAAGTACTCATTTACAGCCACATTCAAATCTATTTAAGAATTCCCAACCCACTCTCACTTTGGTTTGAGGGGCAATATAGAAAAAGCAATGTAAATGAGAAGCTGTGCACAGCATGGGCTTCAAAGTCTGACATCTAGATTTCAGTCCTTGGTTCAAAAGGTAATTTCTCTGAACCTCAATTTTCTAATTTATAAGATGAGAATCATAGTAGTGCCTACTCATAGAGTTACTGAGAATATTAAATGAAGTAGTGAATGTAAAACTCTTAGAATGGTTCAGCAAAGTCTAGAATGTTGTAAATGCTATAGGATAAACATTCTGGTTTCTGCAGTAAACAAATTACAAGTGATAAAAAATGGCGAGAAATCTATGAACTAAAAGAGACTTAGGAGACATAGCAACCAAATGAAATGTGTGGATGTTGTTTGAATTCTGACTGAAACAAACTAAATTTTCAAAGATTTTAAGACAATTTTGGAAACAAACATGGACTAGAAATTTGATATTAAGGATTTTTAAGGTGTAATATTTTAGATATGATAAAAGTTATTAAGGGTTTTTTGTTGTTGTTTTAAGAGTACTTAGATGTCATACTAAAATACTTGTGGGATAAAATGATCTGGCGACTGAAATTTCCTTGCAAAATAATCCAGGTTTAGGGAAAGCAAGAGTGGAAAGTGGGGTTGGGGATGTGAGTGGTGTGGGAAAAGTGTGGATGAAACGTGGCTGGTTGCAGGCTGAAATGATTTTTGAGGCGAAGTGATGACTATACAGAGATATGTTGTATGATTCTCTGAACTTCTGTATATGACTAAAATTTTCCATAACGAAAAAGTAAAAAAAGACACATTGTCGCTTCTAGGTTTGGTGATTAAAAATAAAGCCAGTGAAACTGGTTATTCATCCTGACGTTTTTTATGGACTTACATTTGGAAATGAGCTGAATTAATAGCTAGGAGTGTTACTGATGAGTTGTATTTAAGACTATAGTTTTGTAAAAACATCCAACTGTCTTTGAAATAGAGATAACATTTTGCCTTCCCAACAGAAATGAATTTGATATGCTAGTACTGTGTTGAAAACTTTTGTACATATGTTCATAAAAGATATTCATAGTTTTTTTTTTTTTTTTTTTTTTTTT
>NW_016806805.1:2946303-2961182 GCF_001698545.2 Rhinopithecus bieti
CACTGCAGACCTGTTTGCCTGGGTATCAGCAGCAGAGGTTGCAGAAGATAGAATATTGCTGAACAGCGAGTGTACCTGTCTGATTCTTCCTTTGGAAGCTTCCTCTCAGGGGTGTACTCCACCCTGTGAGGTGTGGGGTGTCAGACTGCCCCTAGTTGGGGATGTCTCCCAGTTAGGCTACTCAGGGTTCAGGGACCCACTTGAGCAGGCAGTCTGTCCCTTCTCAGATCTCAACCTCCATGTTAGGAGATCCACTGCTCTCTTCAAAGCTGTCAGACAGAGTCGTTTGCATCTGCACAGGGTTCTGCTGCTTTTTTTGTTGTTGTTGTTTAGCTGTGCCCTGTCCCCAGAGGTGGAGTCTACAGAGGTTTCCTTGAGCTCCTGTGAGCTCCACCCAGTTCGAGCTTCCCAGCCGGCTTTGTTTACCTACTTAAGCCTCAGCAATGGCGGGCGCCCCTCCCCCAGCCTCGCTGCTGCCTTGTGGTTAGATCACAGACTGCTGTCCTAGCAATGAGGGAGGCTCCGTGGCCATGGGACCCTCCCGGCCAGCTGTGGGTATAATCTCCTGGTGTGCCCATTTGCTTTAAGCGCAGTATTGGTGTGGGAATTACCCGATTTTCCAGGTGTTGTGTGTCTCAGTTCCCCTGGCTAGGAAAAGGGATTCCCTTCCCCTTGCACTTCCCAGGTGAGGCAATGCCTCACCCTGCTTCAGCTCTCACTGGTCGGGCTGCAGCAGCTGACCAGCACCGATTGTCCGGCACTCCCTAGTGAGATGACCCTAGTACCTCAGCTATTCGGCCGTCTTGCTCCGCCCTCTCATAGTTTTTATGTAATGTCTTTATCTGTTTTTATTATTAGGGTAAGTCTCGTCACATGGAATGAGTTAGGAAGTGTTTCTTTTGCTTCTGTTTTCTCAACCAGAAAACAGAATGATAAATGTTCCATACTATCCTGAGAAGAATATATATTCTGCCATCATTGGATAGAGTATAAATAACAATTAGATAAAGTTGCTTGATAGAACTCTTTACAGCTGTTATATCCTCACTGACTTTGTTTCAATCACTTGAAGATGTTGTAAATGTCTATATGCATAATAGTGGATTTATCCAGTTCTCCTCTCAGTTCTATGAGTTTTTGATTCATAGGTTTTGATACTGTATTGCTTGCATTCATATTTAGGATTATGATGTCTTAAAAGTCAACTCCTTATTATGTCATGCCCCTCTTTATTATAGTTAGCCTGTTATATCCATCTCCATCCTTATAAACTGAGTCTTCATATTTAAAGTGGATTTCTTGTGGACAACACAAAAATGGGTCCTGCTCTTTAATCTACTTGGACAACTCTTTCTTTAATGTGTACATTTAGGACTTTCACAATCAAAATATTCATTGATATATTTGGATAAATATCTACCATGTTAGTAACTATTACCTATTTATGGAATGTTGTATTTGTTATTTGTTATTTTTTTCTACTCTATTTTTCTAGTTTCTCTGATTGTAATTGAGTATTTATGTAAAGTCATTTTATTTTGTGTTAGCGTATTAATTATAGATAAAAAAAAAAAGGTGGCCGGGCACGGTGACTCATGCCTGTAATCCCAGCACTTTGGGAGGTCAAGGCAGGTGGATCACAAGGTCAGGAAATCGAGACCATCCTGGCTTATGGTGAAATCCCATGTCTACTAAAAATATAAAAAATTAGCCGGGCATGGTGGTGGGCACCCGTAGTCCCAGCTACTCAGGAGGCTGAGGCAGGAGAATGGTGTGAACCTGGGAGGCTGAGCTTGCAGTGAGCCCAGACTGTGCCACTGCACTCCAGCCTGAGCAACAGAGCAAGACTGAATTGCAAAAAAAAAAAAAAAAAAAAAAAAAAAAAAAGTTTATTGGTTACCCTAGAGGTTGCAACATGAATTTCTGACCAATTTAAATACAGCTTTAAACAATAGTTTAAATCTCTGTGTGTAATGCAGGTAGTCAATAACAGAGTATTCTCAATTTCTCCCTCCTTTTGCTTGTGACACTGCTGTTATTAATTTCACTTTTCCATGGGCTGCAATCACTAATTCATTATTACCATTATTGCTTCAAGCATTTATTTTACATATATTTAGAATAACAAAAATACAATTTTATTTTATTTTCATTTATTTTTCTCCAATACACTTCCTTTCTTGATGTAAACTCAAGTTTGTGGCTTACATTATTATCTTTCTTCCTAAAGAACTTCTCAACATTTCTTGCATGGCAGGTCAGCTGGAAATGAATTTCCTCAATTTTCATATATATGTTATAATGTGTATTTCTCCTTTACTTTTAAGGTATAGTTTTACTAGATATAGAATTGTATTTCTTTTACTTTTAATACTTTAAATATTTCACTCTCTTTATGTTAGCAAGTGTTCTGACAAGAAATTCACTGTAATTCTTATTCTTGCTTCCCATAGTCATGACATTCTTCTCCTTTTTTTCTCTCAAAACTTACTTTTTCTTTGGTTTTGTATAGTCTGGGTATAATATGCATTGGTGTGTTTTCTTTCTGTTGCTATTATTTATCCTGCTGATGTTTGTTCTCCTAACTCCTGGCTCTGAGGCTAGTTGTCTGTCATTATTTTAGGAAAGTTCTCAGCAATTAATACTATTTATTCTGCTTTATTTTTTCTTTTCTTTTCCTGTTTTTACAGTTTCACTTATTGTACCTTTTCATATTGTTCCACAGTTATTGGATTCTCACTTCTGTTATTGTATTTCTTTTTTTTTTTTTTTTTTTTTTTTTTTTTTTTTTTTTTTTTTTTTTTTGCTTTGCATTTCAATTTGGGAATATTCTATTTACTATCTTCAACCTCACTGGTTCCTTCCTTATTTGTGTTGAGTCTACCCATGAGCCCAGATAAAGCATCCTTCATTTCTGTATTGCTGTTTTTTATTTCTAGCACTTTCTTTTGATTTTTTTCTTAGAATTTCAATCTCTCTACACTTTACCCATCTGTTCTTGCACATTATCCATTTTTAATAAGCAATTAAAATATTAATTTTAGTTTTTAAAGAAAATTACCTGTCAATTCTAGCATCTTTGTTATATCTCAGTCTGATTCTAATACTTGCTTTGTCCCTCCAGGATGTGTTTTTCCCTTGCCTTTGGCATAGCTTGTAATTTTTTTTTCGAAATGTTTGTATTTGGTAATAGGAACTGAGACAAATAGATATTTAGTGTATTTATGTTAACGTGGTTAGGAGTTGAATTATGTGAATGTTCTCAGTACCTAAAGTTATCAAAGGCTTCAACTTTTTCTGGTGTCTTGTTTCTGTCTTCCCTGTTGCCTTTGGCCTTTTCTAAGTATTGTTCTTCAGAAAAAGTCCGTATATTGCATCTCTTTCAGCTATAATTCAGTGGGATTATTTTTGAGCCTGGTTAATGGAATGCTAGTGTGTGGCATAAAGGGAGAGTTCTGTGATTTCCCAATTTAATTTAAGTCCTTTTGTGGGCCTATGATTTGGACTTACAGCTTTCATTAATTGTTACTCTAGTGGTCTAACTTCCTATGATGTACCCCACTTATTTTCTTGAAGCCCTTACTTCTGGTGACTACATTTAATCCCCCTTAGGCAAGACAGGAAAACTAAATGAAGCAGAATAAGACAGAAATGCCCTTCTCTCAACCAGAAGAAGGTTCTGACACTTGTCTTTGCCCCTAGAGAATAGGCTTTTGTTATGGAGAAGGCTATGTGTGTGTTTCACACTGATTACTCTTCCCCTTCCTCTGGAAGACCCCCAAAGACATCTATCTCTGATCTTTACTGTGAGAACATGGTCAAGTCAGATTCCTGGAGATGAGTCCATGAATGCATGGGTGTCCCCCCTACAACTGCAGTCCCCAGGAGCATCTCTGTTTCACACTGGTCCACATTTAGCCTCCAGCAAACCCTACCAGTTTACAGCACCTGTGGTTTCTCCTTCTGTGCCTCTGGATTTGTCTGTCTTTTCAAATTTGGAGACGGTGGTTTGTCCTGCAATCTCTGTACTTTGATGGATCAAAGAAAAGTAATTGATTTGTAGTTTTCTCACCTTTTTCTTGTTGTAAAGTTGGGAATTATGCTTTTTTCAGCTTTTTACATGTTGTTGCTGAAACTAGATATAGTACACATTTTTTAAAAGTAGTTAGTCAGAAAATCAATATATTCCTTTTCTTATTTCTTCTTTCATCAATTACATTTCCTCACCTAAAATGTAATATGATACTTATTAATCCTGGTTTCCTATGATTTCTCCTGATATGAAAAAAATTCAGATTTTTTTTTGAAATGTTTCTGAAAAAAAAGTCTCCAGATATGAAAACAAATTCAGGTACTGAAAACAAAAGATACATCAAATATCAATGTCAGCAAAGTTTGCTTTCATCAGGCCTTGTAATACTTTCCTTCTACCTTATTCCATACCTTGAAGAGGTACATTTACAACGTATTATATTTGTGTATTTAAAGATAATTTTTGAATATTTGTAAAACCGCTGTTGCTCAGTGGAAATAACTAATTCAAAACTAATTTAAGGTTTAGAATTGTATAGTTAAACTTTTTTTCTTTCTTTCTTTATATTTTAGATTTAAGGAGTTAATGTGCAGGTTTGTTACACAGGTATATTGCATAATACCAGGATTTAGGGCTTCTATTGAACCTATCACTCAAATTGTGAACACAGTACTCAACAGGTTGTTCTCAATCTTTCTCCCCTCCTTACCTTTCCCATTTTGGAGACCCCACTGTCTATTATTTCCCCTTTAATGTCCATGTGTACCTATTGTTTATTTCCACTTGTAAGTGAGAAAACACAGTATATGATTTTCTGTTTCTATGTTATTTAACTTGGGCTAATGGCCTCCAGCTGCATCTATGTTTCTGCAAAGGACATGATTTCACCCTTTTTATGGCTGCACAGTATTCCATGGTATACGTGTACCACATTTTCTTTATCCAGTCCGCAATTGATTGACAGTATGATGGTTAATATTAAGCGTCAATTGATTGGATTTAAGGACACAAAGTATTGTTTCTGGGTGTATCTGGGTGTTTCTGGGTGTTGCCAGAGGAGAATAACATTTGAGTCTATAGACTGGGAGAGGAAGACCCACTGTTAGTGTGGGTGGGCACCATCTAATTGGCTGCCAGCACAGCTTGAAAAAACAGGCAGAAGTCAGAAGAAACTGACTGACTGTCTTCTGACCTTCATTTTTCTCCCGTCCTGGATGCTTCCTGCCTTTTAACATCAGACTCCAGGTTCTTTGGCTTTTGGACTCTTGGGCTTACACCACTGGTTTGCCAGAGGATCTCAGGCCTTTGACCACACAGGCTGAACGCTGCACTGTTGGATTCCCTATCTTTGAGGTTTTGCGACTCAGACTGAGCCACTACTTTGCCTTCCTTCCTCCTCAGCTTGCAGATAACCTATGCAGTGGGACTTCATCTTATGATTATGTGAGTCAATTCTCCTTAGCAAACTCCCTTTCATGTATGCATATATCCTATTAGTTCTGTCCCTCTTGAGAACCCTGACTATTATATTTCAGTTGATTCCATGACTTTCCTATGTGAATAGTTCTGTAATAAAATGTGAATGCATATGTCTTTATGATAAAACAATTTATTTTCCTTTGAGGTGATACCCAGTACTGGGATTACTGGATTGAATGGTAGTCCTGTTTTTAGTTCTTTAAGAAATTTCCATTCTGTTTTTCACAGGGGTTGTATAAGTCTTCCCTTTTCTCCTCATTCTCACCAACATCTATTTTTTGACATTTTAATCATAGCCATTCTGATGGTGTAAGATGACATCTCATTGTGGTTTTAATTTGCATTTCTCTGATTATTGATGTTGAGCATCTTTTTATATGTTTGTTGGCCACTCGTATGTCTTTATTGAGAATTGTCTGTCCTTTGCTCACTTTTTAATGGTGTTATTTGTTTTTTCTTGTTGATTTGTTTAAGTTCCTTATAGTTTCTTGATATTAGTCCTTTATTAGATGCATCATTTCAAATATTTTCTCTCATTTTTTAAGTTGTCTATTTATTCTGCTGATTGTTTCTTTCGCTGTTCAGAAGTTCTTTAGTTTATTTATTCCCATTTTCAATTTTGTTTTGTCACATTTGCATTTGAGGTCTTAGTCGTATATTATTTGCCTAGGCTGATGCCCAGAAGAGTTTTTCTTATATTTTCTTTTAGGATTGTTATTATTTGAGGTCTTACATTTAAGTCCTTAAACTATTTTGAGTTACTTTTTGTATACAGTGAGAGGTAGGGGTCCAGTTTTATTCTTCTGCTGAGGGCTATTCAGTTTTCCCACCACTGTTTATTAAATAGGGTGTCTTTTCCCCAATGTGTATCTTTGTTGACTTTAAAAAAGGTCAGTTGGTTGCAGTGTGTGGTTTTATTTTTTGATTCTCTATTCTGTTCCATTGGTCTATGTATCTGTTTTTGTACCAGTACCATGCTGTTTTGTTACTGTAGCCTTATAGCATAGTTTGAAGTCAGGTAATGTGATAACTCTGATTTTGTTCTTTCTACTTAGGATTGCTTTAGCTATTTGGGCACTTTTTGGTTTTATATGAATTTTAGAATTGTTTTTTTCTAATCAGAAAAATGACTTTGGTATGTTAATAGGAATATTGTTGAATCTGTAGTTGCTTTTGGCATTGTGGTCATTTTAACAATATTGATCTTTTCAATTAATGAGCATGGGATGTTTTTACATTTGTTCATGTCGTCTATGTCTATTGTGTTTTCTTTCATCAGTGTTTTGTACTGTACGAGATCTTTCAATTTCTTGGTTAAATGTATTTCTATGTATTTTATATTTTTGTGGATTTTGTAAATAGAATTCCATTCTTGATTTGCTTTTCAGCTTGAATGTTATTGATTTATACAAATACTATTGATTTTAGTATGTTGATTTTATATCCTAAAATACCAAAGTTTTAATCAGGTCTAGTTATCTTTTGGAGGAATCTTTAGGGTTTTCTAAGTACATAATTATGTCTTTGGTGAATAGAGACAATTCAACTTCTTCTTATCTTATTTGGATGCTTTTTATTTCTTTCTGTTGCCTGACTGCTCTGCCTGGGACACCAAGTACTGTGTTTAGTACATGTGTTTAGAGAGTGGACATCTTTGTCATGTTCCTGTGTTTAGTGAGAATGTTTCATTTTTCCAGTCAGTATGTTGTTGACTGTGTGTCATAAATGGCTCTTATTATTTTTATCTATATTTGCTCTATGCCTAGTTTGTTAAGGGTTCTTTTTATCATGAGATGATACTGAAATTTGTCAAATTCTTTTCTGCATGTATTGAGAAGATCATACTCTTTTTGTTTATAATTCTATTTGTGATGAATCACATTTATTGATTTGATAAGTTGAACCATCCTTGCATCCTAAGAATATAGTGCACTTGATCATGATGAATTATCTTTTTGACGTACTGGTAGCTTCAGTTTGATAGTATTTGGTTGACACTTTTGCATCTATGTTCATCTGGGATATTGGCCTGTAGTTTTCTTTTATTGTTATCTGTTTGGGATTTCAATTTCTTTCTGTTTCAATCTTAAGAGGTTGTGTATTTCCAAGAATTTATCCATTTTCTCTAAATTTTCTAGTTTGTGTGGCTAGAAATGTTCATAATATGAACTTCTCTGAGACTCTTTTGTATTTCTGTTGCATCAGTTATAATGTCATCTTTGTCATTTCTGATTGTGCTTATTTGGATCTTCTCTTTGTTTTCTTGATTAATCTAGCTAATGGTCTATTAATCTTGTTTATCTTTTTAACAGAAAAAACTTACACTCTGTTGATTCCTTGTATGATTTTTGGGGTCTCACTTTTATTTAGTTCAGTTATAAGAAATTTTAAAAGTATAGTTTAACTACACTTTTATTTGGAGTGAAGAATGCTGAGCTATCGTTAAAGATGTTAATGGGTAACATACAATTGAGATAAAATTCAATTCCACAGATGAGAAATTGAAGTCATGGCCGGGTGCGGTGGCTCAAGCCTGTAATCCCAGAACTTTGGGAGGCCGAGGCGGGCGGATCACGAGGTCAGGAGATCGAGAAATTGAAGTCATTTCAATGAGACAGAGTAACATTGAAAATTTTTCAATTGTTAAGTAAGAGTTTGTTAATTCATTTTAATTGTTATACAACTCAAATCATGGTAGATATATTTTATTGGATACATTTAAAAGAAGAATGTAACAATTTTATTTAAAAGCATCACCATTTGGAATTGCTCAGAAATAATATCCTTTACAAGCATAGAAACTTATAATTTTTTAGTATCAGCTTAAAAATACACTAGAGCAATATAGTTTTACAAAAGCATTTTCTAGGTTATAAAAGAAAGAGCAGAGTTTGCAAATGTCATAAAGGTTTGTTAAGATTAGAAGCAGTGTCCAGATCTTAGACTGAAAATACCATGCTTTTGGGGAATACTAACTTCAAGAGATTCATGTGGAATTGATGAAGCAATTTTTTTTGTTAATAATCAGATAAATAGAACAGAAATAGTAAGAAACAGATAGTAAGTTGATTGATCTGCTGGGCTGCAATAGATATTTATAATACGGTGGAGTAGAATACATCATTTTAGATCCCAGGCCCTTACTATTTAAAGACCTTTTTTCTAGTCTTTGTCATTCCAAATGTGGTGTGCAGACCTTATGAATTAGCACCACTTAGGAGCATGTGAGAATTTAAAACCCAACCCAGGAGATTTGTATGCACAATAAAGTTTGAGATGGAGATATTGAATTCCAAACTTACCTGATTATTAGAATCACCTGGAGCACTTTCAACTAATCCATAACTCTTGGCCTTACACTAAACTGACTTATTCAGACCCTTGCAGGGTCTAGGCTTTTAGGCCACTGACCAGAATTATTCCAGTTTCTCCTCTTTAAAGTAAATACTAGTAAGGAAATGGAAGAACCATCTCTGATCAGGAGCAGAGGTTGGCAAACTATGACTCATAAAACAACACTGAGCTGCTGTCTGTTTTTCTATGACCTGCAAATTAAGAATGGTTTTTACATTTTAAGCATTCAAAATAATTTCAAAATGTAACACATTTCATGACATATGGAAATTATAGGAATTCAAAT
The DNA here is from genome assembly GCF_001698545.2 of Rhinopithecus bieti. Taxonomy (NCBI): domain Eukaryota; kingdom Metazoa; phylum Chordata; class Mammalia; order Primates; family Cercopithecidae; genus Rhinopithecus; species Rhinopithecus bieti. Next base: position 2,955,456 of record NW_016806805.1, read on the forward strand.
TTGTTTATGTGTTGTGGTTTGAGTTTTGTCCCTCAAAATGATATGTTGAAGTCCCAGTCCTTGATATCTTTGAATGAGACCTTTTTTAGAAACAAAGTCTTTACAGATGTTATTAGATAGGATGAGTGCGTCCTGCATTAAATGACTCCTGTAGTTTTAAGAAGAGACACTTGAAGACACACACAGAGGGAAGAAAGCAATGTGAAGATAGAGGCAGAGACTGGGGTGACATGGCTACAAGCCAAAAGAATGTCAAGAATCACAGGAAACCACCAGAAGGTAGGAAAGAGGCAGAGAAGAATCCTCCAGACCCTTGAAAGGCAGCAAGACCTGCTAGTCCCTTGATTTCAGACTCCTCTTGGCCTTCAAAATTCTGAGAGAATAAATTTCTGTTATTTATAGCTACCAAATGTCAAAATGTATTCAGGCAGTCCCAGAAAACTAATACAAATAAATACAGCCATCACTTATTTAAACATTTTATATGGCTGCTGACAGACTGCAGTGGCAGATTTAACTAATTGTGATGGGAACAGTCTGGCCTACAAAGGCTAAAATATTTACTTTCTGTTCCATTTCTGAAAAAATTATATATATTCAGACCCCTGATTTAGAATTTGGCATAATGATTTATCCTTTGGATCTGGCTGTCCAAGAAGCCCATAAGATACTCAAAGGCTTGGGAAGAACAATCTATGTTGTGTTAGATATGGAAAACATCGAAAGCAAATTTAAGAATAGTGCATATTGCAAATATCAGTCTCACAAATAACAAGCATAATATGTGTTTCTATAGCTATGAAATTACTCATATCTGTAAATTGTGTGTATTAATATTTTTCTCAGAATTCTTCCTACTTTTACAGTTAGAAATTACCACATAAAGCAATATACCACAAAAAATAATATAATGCTTCTCTTTGGCTAATGTTGGAAATTGTGAACAAGTAGTAAATTTGAATAATGTTGATTAAATGTGGGGGCAAGAGCAAAATATAAGCCTATTTCTGGTTACACAGAAAGTCCAAGATCTTGCTTCTTGATTCTTGTCATTTTTAATAATTTCACAGAGACTTGGCAGCCACAGCACAGATTCTGAAGTGTAATATCAATTACCTGAAGAATGAAATACTAGTGGTGTTTGCCTCTGGCACTTACTTGAGATTGATTAACAATTGGGAATATAATGGAGATCGGCAGACTTCCAAGTCTGAGGATCACCTTAAGCCTCTTCCGAATATTTGGATGCTCATAGTGATTATCCACTCTCAATTACAGGCAATGTAACATGAGCAGGGTTTTCAGGTGCTGTTTCTGCCATAAGTTTTTTTTTCGGTTAAACAACTAACAAAAGTAGTAAAATTATATTTATAAATCTATCCATTCATTTTGAAGGAAAATAATGTCTCTAATTTCAAGAGAATAATGTCTCTTTAAAAGCAATGAGAATGGAAGGAACAACAGATTTCCAAAACTGGACTATTATTACAAAATAATTCTTCAAAAATATGTGACATTGTACATGTCCAAGTATTCAAAGACAGTGGGCTCTAGAACTATGTTTTCTGGAATGGCCCTAGAATGATAGGGATAGGGAATCCTTCTGGAGAAAATATATTTACATTCCTAGGTAACTTCAGATAAATACGGTAAAGTTTTCTAGTGACATTTAGAGGTATCATTCAAAGAGACATTTGCTTATATTTTAGCAATCACTCTTTCTCTGGAAAGGAGGTTAGACAGGTTTGGACAAATTTGTCAGTAGTTCCTATATAAGATCAGAGTCTAGTAAACATGGGGTTCCATTTGTGTGACCTGCCCCCACAGTGTGTGTATTTACCACTTCTTCATTATCCATTCGCACTGCAGGAACTGGGACTCAGGGAACTAACAATACAATGCTACTCTGGCTGCTGCATTTGCTCTAAGTGATAAACTGTCTTTGCCTCTGACTCAGAGGCCTCCAGTTTTACACACACATACGTGGTTTGTGAAAGACTGACTTATTTGCTTACCAAAAGTACAATAAAATTTTGGACCATTCGCACTACCTGACTGTATTTTTCAAAATTCATTTTCTGATTAAAAGCATAATACATATCCATAGGTTCACTGAAGAAAATTTGAAAAACTAAAAATATATAAACATAAATAACACATGACTCAAAATGTTACCATCAGAGACAATGTAGCATTTTGGCTGCTTTTGTCCTTGCTTGCTTTGCTTTATTTTGTCGATGCATGTGTACATACACTTAAAAGATATTGAGAACTTTGAAACAGCTGAAATTTTATGGTCTGAGTTTTTATTTCAGTAACAATATTTTATTTTATTTATTTGTGTATTCATTTTTTTTGAGGCGGAGTTTCGCTCTTGTTGCCCGGGCTGGAGTACAGTGGCATGATCTTGGCTCACTGCAAACTCTGCCTCACGGGTTCAAGTGATTCTCCTGCCTTAGCCTCCTGAGTAGCTGGGATTATAGGCATGCGCCACCATGCCCAGCTAATTGTGTAGTTTTAGTAGAGATGGGGTTTCTTCATGTTGGTCAGGCTGGTCTTGAACTCCCAACCTCAGGTGATCCACCTGCCTCGGCCTCCCAAAGTGCTGGGATTACAGGTGTGCGCCACTGAGCCTGGCCTCAATAGCAATAATTTTTAAATAACAAATACAATTTAAGAAATACCAACAAGGTACTATGAAATTTATACTTGTTAATAATAATGTAAATGATATCAATTGACAATTTTTATTGTATGTATTTAAGGTATATAACATGATGTTTTGATACACATATACATAGTAATGGGAGTACTACAGTCAAGCAAATTAACACATTTATTATCTTACATAGTTACCTTTCCTTTTGTGTGTTTTATAAGACTGCCAGTAATCAACCCTCTTAGCAAATTTCCAGTATATAATACAATATTATTAACTATAGTCCTCATGCTGTACAAATGTAAGTTAAATATGCTTCAGAGAAACTGTGCTCACACACAGTATTTTTCTTAGAATTTTTCTGTTATTTTAGCAACAATAATTTTGCATATTGAATGAATAAAATATCTGTATACATAAAGACATCATTTTCTTATAAACAAATGATAGTTAAACACATCCCAGAAAGAAAGAATCCATTCCCAAGACCGATAAAATCTCAAATCACCTGTAATAAATTTCACATGCATTTTAAAGACCAACTTAAAAGACTATAAAAGAATACAATAAATGAAAAATGCAATCTTGTTTGTGGAAAATTTTAAACTTTGTTTGTTTTACCTTGTCTGTTATACCTTTGCCCATAAATTTTATCATCTCTGTGTTTATTTTAGGTATGTTCCTTGCATTGTAACATTTTTGTTATCCTACATGACCATATTTTATTTTCATTTTAAAATGATACTGTCTTAGTCTGTTTATATAGAAGAATACCACAGTCCAGATAATTCACAATAAGGAGACATTTATTGGCTCATGTTCTAGAGGCTTAGAAGTTTAAGATCAAAGGACCAGCATCTGGTAAGGGCCTTTTTGCTATGTCATCATATGGTGGAAGGGGAAAGATGGTGAGAGTGAGAGAGAAAGAAAGGAAGGAGAACTCATTCTTTTATAAGGAGCCCACTCCTGTGAGAATAAAACCATTCCCATGATAGTGAACCTATATGCGTGATATAGCAGTAATTCATTCATGAGGGCTGAACGCTCATGGCCTAATTACTTTAAGCTCCTGCCTTCTAATGCTATTACAATGACAGTTAAATTTTAACATGAGTTTGGGAGGGAACAAATATTCAAACTTTAGCAGAGGCATATTTATCATCTTACATAATTTGACATGACAGGCATGTATTGACCAATCTTATATTTGTATTTTACATTAATACAGCTGTATTGAATCTCTTAGTCTTTGCATAAGAGATTCAGTACATAAGAGATTGTACTGATTTATATTCCCACCAACAGGGTATGAGAGTTCCCTTTTCTCCACATCCTTGTTGACACTTGTTATCTTCCATGTTTTTGATAATAGCTACTCTAACAGGTACGAGGTGAGATTATATCTCATTGTGGTTTTAATTTGCATTTCTCTGATGATTAATCATGTTGAGTATTTTTTTTCCTTTTTTTTGAGAAAGAGTCTTGCTCTGTCGCCCAGGCTGGAGTGCAGTGATGCAATCTCAGCTCGCTGAAAGCTCTGCCTCCCAGGTTCAAGTGATTCTCATGCCTCAGTCTCCCAAGTAGCTGGGATTACAGACATGCACCATCATGGCTAATTTTTGTATTTTTAGTAGAGATGTAGTTTCATCATGTTAACCAGGCTGACGTCAAACTTTTGACCTCAAGTGATCTGCCTGCCTTGGCCTCCCAAATTGCTGGGATTACAGGTGCGAGCCACTGTGCCCAGCCATGTTGAGCATTTTTTATGTATCTGTTGTTCATTTGCACGTGTTCATTTCTGAAATATCTATTTAGATTCTTTATCTACTTTTTCATCATGTTATGTCAAAGAGATATTTACCCTCCCACGTTCATTGAAGCATTATTTACAACAGCCAAAATGTAAAAACCTACGTGCCCACAAATGGATGAATTGATAAAGAAAATGTGGTAATGAAATATTTCTTAGCCTTACAAAAGAAGAAAATTCTGTTGTGTGAGATAACATAGATAAACCTAAAGGGCATTATACTAAGTGAAATAAGCCAGACACAGAAAAACAAATACTGCATTATCCCTCTTATACATGGAACCCAAAAAAGTCAAACTCATGGAAGTACAGAGTAGAATGGTAGTGACTAGAGGCTGGTGGAGATGAGATGGAATGGGAAAGGCAATGTGGAGTCAGGAGGTACCAGTGAAAGAGTACAAGCTTGCAGTTAGACTGAAGAAATAAGTTGTAAAAATCTATTTGCGTGGCATGGTGTCTATAGTTAAAAAAAATGTTGTATACTTTAAAATTGCTACAAGAATAGACTGTAAATATTCTCACCACAAACATATGACAAATATGTGAAATGATGGATATGTTCATTAGCTTGATTTATTCATTGCACAATGACATATGTGTCAAACCATTGCAGTGTATCCCAAAATTACATACAATTATTTGTCAATTAAAAGATATGCCTTTAAACCTTTAACTACAGTAACATCTTTATTAATTGAATTATCAGCCTTAAAAAATGTTTGTTCTTAACATTCAAAATATAGAAATTGATACACTTTACTTACCACCTTCTTTAAACCTCTTTTCATTCCATAATTTTTGTCATAGAATTTTTTATTTGCTATGGTTTATAAAATTCCACAACAGCTTAACACAATGTCCCATATTTAAATAGTCATACTCTTGCCATTTTTCTATTAATGTCTTACTTGTATAAATACCATGTTGAGGAGGATGTTTGCTGATTTGAAATGTTTTTTTGTGGTCTTTATACGCCAATGCATATTTGCAGGTTATAACAGCTTGGATCACACTTTCCTTCCCCTGAAGACATTGCAGGCACGATTCTATTCTCTTAGAGAAAAATTGTACAAAAGCTTTCGGTGAGCCTGATTATTTAATTTTATTATTTACCTTTTGTCCAGATGACCTAGAACTTCTCTTTTTTTTTGGCCGTGCACGGTTGCTCACGCCTGTAATCCCAGCACTTTGGGAGGCCGAAGCAGGCGGATCACGAGGTCAGAAGATAGAGACCATCCTGGCTAACACAGTGAAACCC
>NW_016806805.1:2964038-2967198 GCF_001698545.2 Rhinopithecus bieti
TTTTTTTTTTTTTTGTCCTCAGAATTTTAACTGGGCCAGATCTTATTGTTGAGAAATCTCTGTCAACTTATCCATAGACATCATGCTACCAAGTGAGGTCTGGGGAGGCTCTATCACCAGCTGGAACTGCAGTTACTACTGTGCCTTCGAAAGAACTGTTGGATTTACGTAATAGGTCGTACCACCTTTAAAAAAAATCTAATTTGCCAATGCCTTTTGAGTTTACAGTAGTCCAAAGTGTTTATTCTTTATGTCATTTCATTTTGAGATACGGTATTTACTGCATTTGGCAAAACTTGTAATTTAGCTTTACAGGAGGTAATTTTCAGGGAAGAAGAAAATTGAGCCTCTTTCTGACATCTTACATTCGTTTATTTTATAACTGACTACACAGAAGATCTCTTTTATTTCTTAATCAAATAGATTATCTGCTTATTAACATTCTTTCAAGTAATTATCTGAAAATAATAAAACATTTGGTGTAATTTTTATAAAGTTATATTACATAGTGTTTCTAAAATGCATAGAAAAAATGATTAATGTTTCATCTCACATTTGTGGTGTAGTTTCCAGGAATTCATAACCGGTAAAATTACAGTCTGTGTATAAGTTTATTTTTACATCAGAGCTTCAACATTATTAGCATAATTGAACTTTCAATTTGTATTTATGTTTATTCTTATCTAAAAAACATGTCTTTCTGGCAAATAATTCACTGTACATTCATATATGTTCAATTATTGCAATTAGACCTGCACCACTAATAATTTATGCTTTGTGCAGAATTAGTATAATATGATTCTGGCATTTACTGTCTAAACCTATTGTGCTTGGAAATGTCTTGCATTACATTATGCATCATGACCCAGTGATTTCACTCTTAGAGAAAAAAAAAAGATAAAAGCTTTTAGTTTTTAAACTCCAGCCACATAAATGAATAGTTAGGGAACTCTGAGAATATGACATAGCAATATTTTATAGTAGGGATCTGTGAGACCACTCACAAATTAAGCACGCTGTATGTGACTTATGGTGCTTTTATCTGTATTGCAGAAGGACGCACTAGCCCACTTAACATGATATACTATCGTTATATTTTCTATGTAAGTCACTACATTATCAAGGCTGTTAAAACATCCATTGGGAGTGGTAATTTAGTTGTTTGAATAAAGTGAATTTAGTTTGATCAATCTTTTTTTTCTTAATGAGTCCCAAGTTTTGTCAATTTGCTTTTATTTATATGCTACTCAATGTTTTAATATAATTTGTTGAAAATAGTATTCCTGGCTAGTATGGGTTGTAGATAGATTTTATTTTCCCCAATACCTTATTTTATCATAAAGAAACTTTAATATAAATTAACTAAGATTGAAAGTCTATTCTCCTTTATCCCTAAGGATAATGTTTTTAGCTACTGATGCTTTGAATCTACAACTTTCAAGCAAGAAAAATCTAGTATTTATTTTCTGAAAATTTCCTGCTTTAGATGTGTTGTATTAAATGGCTGAAATTTATGGTAGTGCATAAATTTATATTTCATAAATTGAAATAATCAGGGTAGTCAAACAACTACCAGAATTTCATTTTCTTTGACAATCCATAATGTTTGTCTTAGTGTCTCACAGACCACTGCAGCCTCAATTTAGTTAGCACATCAGCCTATTTTAAGAAGGATCCTCTTTCATTTTGTATTTCTTGCCATAGATGCAGCTAAAGATAAGTAGAAGACATCACAGTCTAAGTTCTTAATATTTTCAAATATCTTCAAATAACTTTTTAGGATGGTATTCAAAGAAAATTCAATTCAAAAATAATCTTACAGATTAGAAGACTCTTTTGCTTTTGGAATAATAAGAATTGTGATATCAGGAAATAATTGTGAAATAACGTATGTAATATAAACAACTTTTCATTATGAAAATATTCAAATGTACATAAAAATTTAAGAAATCTTACATTAAATACCCATGTACCTACACAAAGATCTATAAGATTTTATTATTCTCATTTTGTCACATATCTATCCATCTGTCTATTCTTTTATTCATTTGTCAATTTTGTATATGCCTTACTAGTGAACTACAGCTAGCGGTAAACTTCTACCACATATTAACTAGTGTGGTATAATTGTTTAGCATCACTTTTTTTCTTTCGAGATGAAGTTTAAGTATAATAAAATACGTGAATCTTAAGTGTGTAATTTGATAAATTCTGTGCAACCCCAAAATGTATCCAAATATAGAAACTTACTCTCACCTCAGGGAATTCCCTTATACCCCTTTTCAGTAAATCTCTGCCACAAACTCCCAAAGGTAGCTGTTTTGATATTTCCATCATAGATTAGTGTTGTCTCTTCTAGAAATTCATATAAATGCAATCATACAAAATATAGTGTTTTCTCTAAGCCTTCCTTTACCTAGCATAATGTTTCTAAAATTCATGTATATCATTTCTCATTCCTTTTACTTACTGAATAGTACTTTATTGTATAAATATGAATATCATTTAGCCATTTATCATTTGGCAGGGATTTGAGTTCTTCCCGGTTCTCTGAGATTATTTTGCATAAAGTTGTTACAAGCAGAGTTGTTCAAGTCTTCTTGGTCTTTTTGTAAACTTACATTTGTATTAACATTGAGTACATATCTAGGGGTATTTTATTTTAAAAAAATCAGAAACTCACTGGAGTCATTTAAAATTTCTCATTTTCATATATAAGGTATAATTCTAGCTTTTCAACTATTTACATATAAGCATTTAAATTTAAATTGCTTTTCATCAAATAATATTAAAAGTGTACTTCCACAGTCACACTAGACACATTGTAAGTGCACAATAGCCACAGGTAGCCAGTGGCTACTTTATTAGACAACACAGATATAGACCTTTTCATTATTGTAGAAACTACTATTAGGCAGGACTATTCCATGTAGTTGTCAACATTTGATGTTGTTACTTTTTAGTATCTACTATTTTTGGTTTTGTGTAATGGAATTTCACTATGGTTTTAATCTGCATTTCCCTGGTGAATAATATTGAACATATTTTCTTTCTTTTTTTTTTTTTTATAATTTCACCTAGTATCAAGATAATTCTATTGCTTAGGTTTTATTTCTATCATTACTTTAAAATTTTATTTTATTATTGTCATACATAATAG
>NW_016806805.1:2967634-3016838 GCF_001698545.2 Rhinopithecus bieti
CCTCCCCCCTCCCCATGATAGGCCCCGGTGTGTGATGTTCCTCTTCCCGGATCAATATTGAACATATTTTCATGTGCTTATTGGCAATCTATATAACTTCCTCTGTCAGCATTTGTTCAATTCCTTTACCTCTTTATTTGTTGGATGATTTGCCTTTTTGTTATTGAGTTGTGAATTATCTTTATATTCAAGTTACTATTCTCTTGGGAGATCTATGTATTGCTAATATTTCTCCTAATATGTTGGCTTCTCTATTAATGTTATTAATGCTGCCATTTGATGAACAGAATTTTTAAGCTTTGGTTATATATAATCTAACATTTTTAATTTTATAGTTATTGCTTTCTGACTCATCTGATAAAATATTGCCTTCACTAAAGTTACAAAGACATATAACAATTTTTTTTTTCCAGAAAGTTTATAGCTTCAGCTTTTATGATTTAGACCAATAATGTATCTCTGGTCACTTTTTGTATGGTGTGAGATATAGGACGTTTCATTTATTACCCATGTGAATGTCTAATTTTTCCAACATTTTACTTGAAAAGACAGTTTTTTGCTCAGAGGATTGTTTTGAATTCATTGCTAAAATATCAAACACAGTAGAAGTGTAACCCTATGTGTGGGCTCTTCTCTTTCATTCTTGTAATTGTCTATTGTTATGCTACTGCTACACAGTTTTGAAAACTGTAGCTCTATAATAACTCTTGAAGTTATGGAATAGCAGTCCTCCACAGTTGTTAAATTTTCTGAAATGCTTTTATGGCATCTATTTTGATAATCACATTTTTTCCATTCATCAATACAGTGAATGTTACTGATTTTAAAATGACAAATGTATCTCACATTACTAGTATAAACACAACTTGGTTATAATGTAATGTAGATATGATTTATGTATATTTGATTACAGAATCTATTTTCAGTAAGAATATTAGTTTAATTTTCATCTTTTGGTAGAACTTTGTCAGTTTTTGATATTATGAAGGCCTCATAAAGCAAGTTAGGAAGTATTTTATTTTTTCTAGTTTCTCAAAGAGTTTACATCAGATAGGTGTTAATTCCTTTTTAATTGTATGGCAGAATTTGCAAGTAAAACAAATTGCACCTGAAATTTTTATTGTAGAAAAGGTTTTTTATTAACAATAATAAATGCAATTTTCTCAATAAACACACGGTGTGGCGACTTGGCTTCTCTAGAAAGCAGCCTTTGAGAAAGACTTAGTGTGTGTGAAATATGCTTACTTGTGAGGTGTCTTGAAGTGATCCCTCTGTGAGGAAGTAGGAAAAAAAAACCCCACAAAATATATTTATTGATTGTGTAAAGAACTAATCAAGTATTGATGCAAGCCTGACCTCAATTACAGCTTACTCAAAGAAAGTGCTGGAATTAAAATACTTTATTAGAATTTTCCCATGTTTCGCCAGAATGGCAGAGCCATATTACACTATCTCCAGTCTCTCAACAATAAATCTCTGAATGAGGTCTTTCCAGGCAAGGATTCTACCTGGAATGAGATGACTCTAAAGTTAAACAATTAGAGGGCTGACAGCTAAAGGTTCTCTGGTGATAGCACTTTCAACAGTCACAAAAAATATTTTTAAAAAATCACTTGAAAGTGGACCTGGGCAATGCATCCGTGTTTATATCCCAAAGGCTATTGACTATTTAGATTTTCTATTTTATCTTGTTACAGTTTGGTAAATTTGTGTTTTGAAGAACTTTGTCCATTTGGGTTAAGCTCTTGCATTTGATAGTCACTAAACACATTTTCAGTGACTACAAGATAAAAATTTAATTTATTGTCAAACAAAACCTATTTTTGATATAGGTAACTTGTGTTCTCTGCAATTTTCTTCTTTAACACATTTCTAATACTGATAAAATGAAATAAAACACTAAAAATAAATTTTTTAAATTTAAGTTGCACATGAAGAAACCTGCCAATGAAATGGACATGTAGTGTCCAAAATAATAAATACAATTGGCCAGTAAATGTTTGACATGTTTTTAAACCTCAACATAATAAAGACAACTGTTTTCTTTTCCTTTGAATCTCAACTTGAGATCCAAGTCTCTAAAATTTTTCCAAATTTCGCTAAACATAAGAACACAGATTATTGTTGTGATCTGTTTTCATACTGACCGTGCATCACTAGAGCTATATGACTATAATGAATATTATGAGTAAATATTCCAAATATATCAAAAGTATAAACTCCATGTTTTGTAATGAATTAAAGTTTTTGATCATAAGTTAAAATATAAACTATATTCCTGCAGCACAAATGTGAAGAAAATATTAATTAAAATAATATAACAATGTCACATTCTATTTATGATATTGGCACAAATTAGGGATTAGTTATAGCAAGTATTGGTGGGGATATGGAGGTGGTATGGTGGCATTGTAAATTTGTTAAAATTTATTGGTGAGAATTTGGCTATATATATATAAAAAATTTTAAATATTTATGACTTATGATGCCTTTTTTGAAGAGAAGGAAGATGAAGGAAGGCAAAGATTTAGTCTCCAACAAATAATGTGCTGTATTTCCTTTCCTGTGTTACAGTGAATCTAGACCATTTGCAATTTCTCACACATTTGGTGTGTTCTGAACTAAATTAGTAAACCATTCATCCAATGTTTTAATTTTTGTCTTAACTACATTTTAAGTTTGTGATTTCTTCTAGATTAAATAAAATATGAAATGTTTCCATTAAATAATGACAAACAATATCATCTTCTATGCTTCATATCTCTTTTAAAATGGTTAAAGCCCAATTTTTAACCATGAATAGCAGATGGTTAACTGCCACCACTTATTCTGGCAAGTAAAAATTGCCAAATCTTTGGTTGCCATTTGTGCCATTCGTAAATGCTGACACATAGATTCCTTCCCTCACCAACATCTCCTTTTTCCAAAGTTGTTGCCAAGTTTTCATTATTTAGGATCAAAATCACATAACACACAGGTTTTAATTCCAGAACCAAATGTTGGCTGCCAGAGAATTATATCTCATAAGTAACATAATTTCATAGTAGCAAAAGAACCATCAGTTATATTTTTAAAACATCAAGTTTGAATTAGTTTCTAAGTTTAAGTTATTTGTTAAACCATTCTTTTGGGTTCAAGCATATAAGGCTTTTGAAGCAATGTAGTGCATATCCTGCCAGTAAGATAATTCTAAGTTAGAATAAAATGTATAATGACTACATTGTATGTTGGACTTCAATTTTTGGTGACATATGCAGTTGTTATTAAAATAGTTTATAACTTTTAATCCAACTTATTTTAGGGTTTCCCTGAGCCAGAAGAGGAATCAGGTGATTCATTACTATTGTCAGACTATAATTCTGTATATTGTGTTTTGATGTTCTACAAGGATAACTTTTTTTCTTCCTCTAAGATTGCTTATAAGATGTGGAAATTAAGCTAATTTATTTTTTCTGTTCTTCTATTTAAGATAATGTTTAGGATGAAATATAGAAAATGTCACCTCTTCCTGTTCTTTCTGAATAGGTTGGTTTAAACAATATTCTGATCAATATTAACTTTCATCATGATATAAACGAATCCACAATTCTTTTCCTTTTAAGGCAGCAGAGCGACTTCAGAGAAACTCTGGAAAGCGTTAAAATGAGCTGTCCAATAAAAAACAGACAATTTTAGAAAATTAACAGATGAATATTGGAAATATCAGGGCTTTTTATTAACCAATAGGATTAGAAAAATAATTGAGAAACAGCTCCAATATCTGGAGAGGGGTTTGGGAATTGGAATCTGACTATACTGGAATATTAGGAATAACTGCAAGAATAGAGACAGAATCGAGTAGCCTCTCTATGTTTCTCTCCATATGGATTTCTATAGTGAAATTTATTAATGTTTATTTTATACATACTAATGCATCTGGATTTAATAATCATTCATAAAAGGTAGTCTTGCATATTGTTTCAAATTTTGATATGGGAAGACTTTCATGTAGGCCAACCTAGGACACTTATCTGGCTATTAAATTTAATTATTGTATGCTACTTTGTCCAAACCTCAGATTTTTAACTTTTAAAATGCAATTATAACGTATACATCATGGTTGATAAGAGGATCCTGTGCCTCAATCATAATAAGATTGTAGAAATTTAAGTCAAAAGAGCAGTGTTTGTGCTAATTCTACAGCTTGACTTCTGTGAGTTAAAATAGACAGTGCCAACATAGGTGGATTCTAATTGGACTCCAGAGAGTAAACAGGAACAGTCACCATTTGAGAAAAAATGTAACCTCCGAAATTACAACAGTAAATTTTTGATGAAGTATTTTACAATGTAAACTATTTAATTAAAATATAGGTTAACTTCCTTCACGTATCTCTTAGCTGAAATGACTTTTACTTCCTAAGCTATGTCTATCATCACAGAGATGAAAACAGAAAATTTAGATAAATCTAGAAAGAAAGCTTGACAAAGGAAGGCAATATACCACTTAAACTATTCTATTTTAATCAATTGATTACAACCTAATTTATAATAGTACAGGAGAAAAAATGGAAAGTCTTTTGGTAATGACAGAGTAAGCTAAATTTATAGTAGACAAGCCTACATTATTAAAATATAGTACCACATATTTGTGGTACTTATTCAGTTGAATAAAGTATAGCCTTTGTCCACACTTCAATAAGGATAAAAACATTTCATTTGCCAAATAATTTTACAGTCCAATTAAGCTCATCGTTACTGACTAGAATGGCATAATCAACTACCCTGTCTGAGATTCTCCTTCTGCCAATTTAACTTTCTCGGTAGTCCAACAGTTAAAGCATAGTATTAATCCTATGTGAAAAAATGAAAGTAAAACCACCTTCATTTATGTGTTCTGTGTTTAGTTATTTTTCAAAAATGTTAATATCTAACATTTGTTATTTAGCTAGATCTAGTAGTCATTCTCTAAAAATTTACATGGTACTGACAGTTGTTTAAATGTATTCAGAGATCATGGTGCAAACCTGAACTAACCTGTGATCACAAAGTTCTTCTTTTTTTTATAGATTTTATACTTTTGGCTCCTATATTCAGGTTATGATTCATTTCCAGTAAATTATTATAAATGTTATAAGGTAGGATCTAAGTTTATGTTTCTGCACATGATTATCCAACTATTCCAAAATATTTTTAATTGATTTTTTTCACCATTGAATTTTGGATATCTTTGTCAAAAAACAATTGAAGAAAATGTAAAGGTTTATCTCTGGGTTTTTTATTCTTTTCCATTAATATATATATGTCATTACAACAATGTCATACTCTCTGGATTATGGATACTTTATAGTAGGCTTTGGACTATATTTTAAACCAGGTAGTGAAAGTTCTCCAGCTTAGTTCTTTTTTCTAAACTATTTTTGTTAATTTTAGTAATTTTCATTTTCATATTAATTTTATGATTAGCTGTTAATTTTTATTTAAAAAATCCTTTAGGTTTTGGTTAAGAATTTCATTGATTCTATTAGCTCAATTTCGGGAGAATTGTCATCTTACAATTACAGAATTTTCCTACATATTAACAAAAGTTTTTGTATGTATCTATATATTCTTTAATTTTTCTCAGTAATATTTGGATTTTAGTGTATGCGTTTGTGTTCCTTTTGTCCAATGAATTTCTAGGTATTTTATTCTTTGTGGTGTTGTTTTAATTGAGTTATTTTTTAAATTTTATTCTTGGATTGTTCTTATAAATACAATTGATTTCTATGTAGATCACAAATTCTTGGACCCTGCTTAATTTATGTATTAGTTCCAGTAGCTCTTTTAGACTCTTCAGGACTTTTTACATAAAGGAACATGCCATCTAAAATTAACAACAGTTTTGCTTTGTTCTTTATTATCCACAGGCCTTCTATTTCTTTTCTGCAATTGTTACATTGATTCAGAATAATTTTGAAGAAAACTAGTGACTGTGAAAATATTTGCTCTGTTACGAGCTTAGAGAAAAATAATTTAGTCTCTCACCAATAAGCATAATGTAAGTTGCAGAGTTTTCATACCAGTTCTTTATAATATTAAGGACATTTATCTCAATTCCTAATTTAAATTGTGAGTGGATGTCAGATTTGCTCTGATGCTTTTTCTGCATTTACTAAGATCATGATTTTTTTGTTCTTTATTCTATTAATGTGATGTATTACATAAACTGATTTGGGGATGGTTATCCTATCTGGCTTTTCTGCAATATATCCCACTTACTTGTGACTATGTAATTTTTATATTTGGGTTTCTGATTGCATTTGCTAGTATTTTGTTAAGGATTATGCATCTATGCTCATGAGAATATTGGTTTGTAATTTCATTGGCTTTGTGATCAGGGTAATATTGACCTTCTATTGTAAATTGAGAAATGTCCCCTCATCCTTTCTTTTCTGAAAGGGTTTGTGTAGGATTGGTATTTATTATCCTTTAAACTTTTCATAGAACTCACCAGTGACATAATCTTGGACTGGGTTTTCTATGAGGGGGATTTATTTTAAGTACACATTCAATGTATTTGCTTTATGTAAGTCTACTCATATTCTTTATTTTTTGAGTCATTTTCGCTGGTTTGTGTCTTTCCTGAACTTTATTCATTTTATTGTAGTTGTATAATTTGTTGACAAAATGTTCTTCATAATATTTCCTCATGATCCTTTTAACTTGCATAGGTGTGCTTGTGATGTCCCTCTCTTCAACTTTAGGTTTTGGTCATTTGCATATTTTTTATTGGTAAATGTAGCTAAAATGTATAAAATCTGTTGTTCTTTTTACAAATTTGATTTTGTTGATTTTTATCTATGTTTTGTTTTTATATTTAGTTGATTTCTGCTCTCATACTTATTTTCTTCTTTCTATTTGCTTTGTGTTTCATTTGCTGTATTTTGTCTATTTTTTTGTGGAGACATTTATATTACTTATTGCAAACTTGTTTAGGTATATGTGTTTTTGTAATATATGCATTTTAAGCTAAAAGTTTCCCTCTATGTATGTGTTTAGTTGAATGCCATACATTATATTATATTGTGTTCATTCAGTTAAAATATTTTCTATTTCCATTGTGATTTCTTCTCTGTAGTGTGATATATATTTAACAGTAAGTTGTTTTAATATTTAAATATTGGTGAGAGCATGAATTTATATTTGCTGTTTGTCTTAATACATTCAGATTGCTATAACAAAATGTTATACATTGGTTTATAAATAACAGAAATTTATTTCTCATATTTCTTGAAATTGAGAGGTGCAAGATCAAGGCACCTGCAGATTCGGAGTTTGATGAGAGACTACTTCCTGGTTCACAGATGGTGCCTTCTCTCTGTGTCCTCACATGGCAGAAGGGGCAAACAAGATTTCTGAAGTCTCTTCAAGAACAGTAATTCCATTCATGAGAGCTCTGCCCACGTGACCTAGTCACCTCCCAAAGGCCCTATCTCCTAGCAGGGAGTTAGGGTTTCAGTGTATATATTTTGAGTGAACAAAATCATTCAGATCATATACTATTTTCGTTTATATCCATTTGATACCCACTTCATTAATTTCAGTCTTTTTAAAGTTATTGAGAATTGTTCTATGGCCTATGATATGTTTCATCCTCATGAATGTTCTAAGTGAACACTAAATAAGACATATAAAGCATAATAACTATATGAAAAGATGTTCAACATTATTAATTATCAAGAAAATGCAAATCAGAACTACAATAAGATAACAATTCACATCTCAAACTGTCTATTATTAAAAAATGAAACAATAGCAGGTGTTGGTAAGAATGCAGATAAATTGAAACCCTTGTTCCCATTATTGGGAATGTAAATTGATGCAAACTTTCTGGAAAACACTATGGATGTTGCTTTAAAAATAAAAAATAAAACTATCATATAATCGAGAAATATTACTTCTGAGTGTATATCCAAGAGAATTAAGATCGGAAATTTGAAGCAATATCTGCACTCTCATGTTCATTGCACCATTATTCCCAATAGCCAAAATTGGAAACAGCCCAGTGTCCAATGGCAAATAAATAGATAAATAAAATATGGTACATATATATATATATGTAATGCAATATTACTTGGCCTGGAAAGGGTAAGAAATTCTGCCATTTGCTACAACATAGAAGAAACTGGAGGACATTATGCTAAGTGAAATAAGCCAGTCACAGAAAGAAAAACATTGTGTGATTCTACTTATATATTTGTAATGCTCATGCTAACAGGAACAGAATAAAGTAGGGATTGCCAAAGGCTAGGTATTAAAGAAATAGAGAGTTGTTCAATGTGTATGCTTCAGTTATACCAGATGATTTAGTTCTAGAGGTATGCTGTACAATATTGTACGTAGAGTTAATAATATTGTATACTTTAAAGTTAAGAGATTAGATTTCATATTAACATTTTAAACCCACACGTATCTAAACACAAACACACAAAATACAAACAAATCAAATAGGTGCAAGAAAACTTTGGAAAGTGTTGAATATGTCTATTATCTTGATTGTGGTGATGGTATCACAGGCGTTTTTACATGTCCAAACTCACCAAATGTACATGTCAAATATGTACAAGTCTTTGTATATAAATTATACCTCAATAAAGCTGTGCATAAAAGAGCATACATTATTCTCTTGATAGATGGAATATTTTATAAATATCCATTTTTAAGTTGTTTCATGACGCTATTGAAGTATTTTATACATATTAAAATGAAAACCTATACAACATATAAATGTATTTGTTCCAAAAATTTGTACAAGAAATATCATAGTAACTTTATTTATATGCCAAAACCTGAAAACAATACAAATATCTATCACCAGAAAGGTGTACAATAAGTTTTGATATATTCATTCAATGAAATACTGCTCAGCTATAAAAATTAAAAACGATATCTGATTAACTATATAAATTAGCTTCAAAACGTTGTGTTGAACAAAGAAAGCCATACACAAGAGTGTACACAATATTATAACATTTATATGAAAATTCTAGAACAGATACCCCTAATATATTGTGAAAGAAATTAGAGATGATTGTCTGCTCGGGGGGGATTGACTGAAATGGGATACAGGGATATTTTCATTGGTGATGGAAAAGTAGTTCATCATACTTGTGGTTTTAGTTAATGAGAAGTACAGAAGTACATATTTATCAAACTTAATCAAAATATACAATTAAGATTTGTTTACATCACTGTATATACTTTATTTCCATATACCATACAATACAATTGAATAGAATATTGCTTGCTGTTATATGAAATTTGTGATAATTTCCCCCAGTGTCTATTGAACACCTATGGTGATCTGAATATAAATTTTCATATGTTAACATTTTACATGTAAGAATTTAAATTAGAAGGCGAGATCCATAAAGTTAGTAGTAAAGAGAACAAACATAAAAAGTGGAATTAAAGAACAAAAAATATTTGCCTGTTTACTTTTCTGAGAATACAGTTTTAAAGAAAAACAATTCTTCTGAGGATACAAACATAGTGTACAGTTATGACAATAGCAGTCTCCCATACTGTGTTCTATTCCATAGGTAGTGTTGAGTGAAAGAGCTGTTTTTTCTCATTCTAACATATTTCTTATGGATTGTCATATTTTAAATGATTATTATGGTAAGTCTCTTTTGGTCAAAAAGGAGATGAGTTTGAGAAGAGCGCTTTCTATTAGTGTGATTGGCAGACCCCCTAGGTTACTGATATTATCAGTACTTTGAATTTTGACTTCACTCTGCATGTCATGGTGAGATAACTAGCAGATTGCTTGATTTTATCTGATAGGAAGAATAACAGGCATATCAACATTTTTCAGGTATTAGACACTAGAATATAATTCCATGAACCACCTGAGGATAACACTCAAGGTGGATGAATAAATAATGCATTTTCAATTATTGAAGAAACACTACATAAAATTTAAGAGGAGAAAATCAAGTTTCTCACGAAATAATAAGTCAATGTATAAATACTAGAGCAATGTCAAAAAACATTTATTTGTCACCTATTCCATTCATTCTGACAACACAGGAAGTTTTAACAATGCATGAAGCTTCATTCCTGCACTCAATGGATTTCTTTTCCCCCATAACATTATGTACCCTAGGTGTGGCATTAGGTCTCATTACAAAAAAAGAGCTTTAATATGAGTCAGTATATAAAATGCTGCAGATGTGAAAAATCAAATGCTATGTGGCATGAGAAAGGAAGACAGAACATTTTCTTCTTTGGTGATGAGGGTAGATTTTACAGAGTTGGTAAAATGCCAGCTTCTCCTTCAAGTAGGGCTACTCTTCAGCCAGGACATGCCCACAAGTCCCTATCCAATGTCAAAATAGTGAATTGTTAAATTTGCCAAATAGCCACTGTCCAAAGACTTCATATAACATCCTTCTCCTGCCACCCAGATACCCTAGGTTAACTTCTGAGACTCAAAAATTTCCCAACATTTATAAACAAAATGATCAATGCCTGGAAAGCATGTATTCTAGGACTCTGTTCCAGTGCTCTGGCCTTTGTCTATTTGTATTAGAACATACCTTTGAAGCAGCATTTGTCAGATGCTTTGGGTATATTACTTCTGCCTTTAAAGATGTACATTAATCCAAGTAAGTGAGAATAATGGGATTCCAAGCAGAAAGCATAAGATGGCTAAAAGCATGTGTGCCATTCTATATTGGGAAGAGACTGTAAGTGGAAATACTCATGGATTATCCATGTTGAGGCAAATTTATTTCATAGAGAACTATGATGATAGTGATACTACAGGAAGAACAGTCTTATGAAAAAACAATAATGATAATATGCAAAATGACATCATTTGCTGATCTTTCCGAATGAAGAATTACATTGAAATTCATACTGTGTTAGACTTATATTTAAGTAACTCATATTTTTGGAGGTATTGTAAATTGTGCTTAATATATTCAATTTTAATTGTTTATTGCTAATATATAGAAAAACAATTGATTATGGATTATTGTCCTTATATACTGTAATTTTGCTTAAGACATTATTTCTAGGAAGATTTATTTCTATTGATTCCTTGGGGTTTTCTACATAGGAATTCATGTGGTCTGTTTATAGAGAGTCTTGTTTCTTTTTTTACAAGCTATCTGCCTTTTATGTCTATTATCTTATTGCACCAAATGTGACTTTCACTTGATTCTTCTTTCAGCTCAAATCCACTGCTTATTCTGCTATATGGAAGATGTAGTTCTATATGGCTATATCCTTCACAACCCTCATAGCCTGAGATACCCCTAAACCTTGTAACTCTTATCAATAGGTTGATGATATGCACTTCAGGATTGGGATATTTACTTCTAGGATAATAATCAATTTTCTTCAAGCTCTAATGAGTCAGATATCAACTCTTAGCTATCCTATTTTTTTCACATGTCCTAATATTTAATAAATATTGTAAATACTTTTTGAGCAACACTGTTGTCTTGATTTAAAAGTAAAATCTTTTTTACTGTTTTTTATTCCTTGTGTTGTTTTGCATAAGTATTAAATAAAGGAGGTGAAATAAAAAATGTCTTTATTCTGCCATGTTTAATTTACAGTAAAATAACTCTATTCCAGGATTACTTTAAATATTATATATAAGTGGACTCATTTTCATGTTCTTGCAAATAAATTAGCTTTTTTTAATTGAAAAGATAAGAGTTTTAGCTATACCTACCCTCACGGTCAAGTAAATGTGTTAAAGAGTATTATGACCTCCATTATGTAAATGAAATAAAACCCATTTTTCTGCATTTCTGAATTGCAATTTGTAAATCTCAAATTATTACAACACAAACTTTTTTAAAAATAGAAGATAAGGATGTGATATTAAAAGGAATCAAGACTTAATTTAAATAAGATGGTCAAAGATCTGTCTGAAGATATAGCAACTAGCCATGGGATGGTTTCAGAAAGAGAAAACAGTCTATTGTGCTATTAAACATTATATTTTATTTTTTCTAACTATATTTTCGTACCTATTAACCATTTCTTCTATATAGTTAACATCAATTTATTGTATACTTTCAAATAAGTCAAGGAGTAAATTTGGAATGTTTCTAAAAGAAATGATAAATCCTTGAGTTGATGGATACGCTAGTTACCCTGATTTGATCATTACATATTGTATGCCTATATCAAAATAACACATGTACTCATAAATATGTACAAAAATATATATATCCATAACAATTATTATTAAAAATTAAAATAAGAATTGAAAAGAGAAAACAGTTGCATGTTCAAAGTCCTTGAGGCAAGAAGAACTGTGCAATTCTAGAAAACTGAAAGAACAATATGACAATTGAATTGTAATTGAAAAAGCAAAATCTGCAAGAAATGATGAACAGGCAACATCAAGCCAGACTTGAAGGTCCTAACTAAATTTTAAAAAATATATAGGCATCCTCATTCTTTTTTAAGTTTTTACTGTGAAGAAATTCACATATATAGAATGCCCAAATACATATATGTATATATGTATTTCCCATGTACCAGTCAGCTTCAATAACTATCAACATTTTGCAGTTTTGTGTAATTTCTGACTCCATTCACTCCCCTTGCTCATTCAATTAATTTGGGGTAAAATGTATGAAACATGTATATGTTTACTATATCTTTGAAAAAGGATGTATCTGTATTACACAGACTCCCATTAATATAGAAAATATTAATATCACCTCATAAATTCTCTCCTGCCTTGCTCTGGCTGGGTACACGTCCCACCCTACACACATAAACATAGACAAAATGCAAACTCTGTCATAATTTTTTCACAATACAGTAGTTTTGCTCATTCCAGAATATCATATCAATATAATAACATATTATATACCATTTTGTTTTTGGCATTGTTCACTATCAATAATGGTTTTGAGATTTATTCCTGCTGTTGCATATCTCAGAAGGTAATTATTTTCTATTTCCAGGGTAGCATCCTATTGTATGAGTGTACCACAGTTTATTTATCCACTTTCTATTGGTTCAATTTTAGATTTTTCCAACTTTGCATTATAAATTAAATTTCTGTAATTATTATTTTGCAAGTCTTGTTATGAACACATATTTTAAAGTTTATTATCATAAAATGCTTAGAAATGCAATTGACAGTTCTTAGGGTTTAAGTATATTTAACTTTATAAGAAACTTTGGAAAATATTCCAAAATGGATAGGCTGTTTTATACTTTCCTCGGAAAAGTAAAAGAGTTCCAGTTTCTTCACTTGCCAAATTTCGTGTAGTAAGACTTTTTTTTTTAATTATTATTATACTTTAAGTTCTAGGGTACATGTGCATAACGTGCAGGTTTGTTACATATGTATACTTGTGCCATGTTGGTGTGCTGCACCCATCAACTCATAAGTTTAGCAGCTCTACTGGGTGTTTATAATTTTAGAAACTCTTCCGGGTCTTAGTTCATTTTGTTTTTGCTTTTTACTTCCCTGATGACTAAAGATGACACTTACTATTTTCATATGCTTATTAAACATTTGTATATCATTCTTTCTGCAGTATCTGTACAAGTCATTTGGCTTTTTAACTTGGTTGTCTTTTTAAATATTGAGATGTAGAAGTTATTTGTATATTCTGCATGCAAGTCCTTTGTCAGGTATATGTATAATACCTATATTTTCCCTGACTATGGCTTGTCTATTAATTGTTGTAAGGTATTTTTAAATAGGTAGTAGATTTTCATTGTGATGTAATCTATTATTTTTATTTTGTATTTATTTTTTATTTTGTCTTCTTTACAAAATTTTGCCTATTCACAGTTGTAAAACTTAAATCTATATAGTTTTAATTTATACACATAAATCAATAAATCATCACAAATTAATAGTGTATAGTGTGGCATTTATTAATATGTCCAATATTGTCCATAGGGATATCCAGTTTAATCTGCATCATTTGTTGAAAGGACTCTACTTTCTCATTGAATTGCGTTTCCTTAATTGAAAATAACCTGATAACATATTTGTGGTTCTATTTCTACATTATGTTCACATTGATCTGTTTTTCTATCCTTATTTCAATACCATACTCTAAGAATTACTATAGACTTTTTTTGTGCAACTTGAATTCAGGAAGTATAAGTTCCATAAGAGACCCTCTCATAGAATAACTTTAAATCTCAATTGAAAAAAGAACAAACAACTTAAAGGCACTGGAGAATGAAAAATATATATATATTTCAGACCCAAAGTTGATAGCTGAAAAAGAGACCACCACACAATGTCACCTATTTTATGGCTTTCAGTCTGAGAACAGATCAAGTAGGCACCACATGGTTGGGCTAAAAGTCTGATTAAAAAAACTTCCAGTCTTTATGGACTGAAAAACGAGAAAAGAAAAGTTAGAATAACCACAATCACTAGAAGGTGAACAAGAAATCCTGGAAAGAACACATCTTGAGTGGAGGAGTTCAAATTCTATGATAATATTTGCTCAAATTTCTTGCTAACACTTGAACCATAAATCTGTAAGGTCAGAATCAAGGAAGCGCAACTGAAGAGTAAACAAATCAACTTATATTTGGTTTGCCAGTTGAGATACAGAGTTTGCAATTAGAATATAAACACATTAATTGCACAAAATATGAAAACATAAAAATTCTTTGGGTTGTGTAACATAATCCAACACTTCTGTAAAATATTATTCACAATTTCAAGACACAATTCACAATCACATAACATTCAGAAAGTAGGAAGATGAAAAAAAAAAGAAAGTAGGAAGATGTAATCTAGTCTCCACAGAAAAGATGATTTATGAAGACCAATTCCATGATGAACTGTGTATTAGAATATGCAGACAAGTATTTTATATCACGTATTATTTGTTCAAAGAAGTAGATAAAATATGTTTTCAATGAAGTAAATAAAAGAAAATTTCAACCAATAAATAAAACTAAAATACTGAATGGTAATTTTAGAACTAAAATTCAATGTCTAAAATAAAGTCCCTTGAGAGCTTAAATAATAAATGCAAATAATAGGAAGTTTTTCATTGAACTTGAAGATAGATTCATTGAAACTGAAGAGAAGAGAGAAATATAATTGACAAAAAAATGAACAGAGCCGGAGGGATCAATATTAGACAAAATGAACAGAGCTGGAGGGATCAATATTAGACAAGTTATGACATGTAATTCAAGTCATAGAAGAAAAGAAGATAAAGAATGAAGTAAACAAAAGCAATTGATGATATGATGGTAAAAATCTTTCCAAACTTAAGAAATGACATTAGCTTTTAGATTTAAAAGGCTCAGTGAATCCTGAAAAGAAGGGTAAATATAAAGAGAAACATGGTTAGGAACATCAATAAAAGGCTGAAAATCAAAGAGTAAAATAAAACCTTGAAAGCAAATAAAAACCACAGCAAGTTACATAAAAGAAAACACCAATTTACATGACTGCTTACTTACCAACTAGCAACTATGGAAGTTAAAAGCAATAGGAAAGAGGTTTACAGAAAAATACTGCCTAGATAGTAGTTATATATCAGACAAAAGTGTTCTTCAAGAATGAAGGCAAATATACACATCTTCAGATAGGTGAAACTAAAATGTTCATCACCAGAAAATCTGCATTATAAGTGTGTGTATATATATATATTTTTTCCCTGTATGTTTATATAGGAGAATGTAAAAGAGAGATTGTCAGTTTATTATATATGTAGACATAGTATTTATAATGTAACTCCCAGAATTAGATGTAATATATGTATATGTAGTATATGGATATATAATACATGTGATAATTATAACATTAAATGCAGGAATATTAAATAGAACTAAAATTGCAAAGTTTCTTCATCATAGAGGACCCAGAACAACATTAACTTTAAACAGAATGTGAAGTTTAAAATTGATATTTTAATACCTCAAGCAATTAAAATAATTTAAGGGATAGAACTAAAAGCCAATAGAGAAATTAAAATGGAATTCTAAAATTTATTCTAATAATACTTAAAAAGACAGAATAAGGACAAATAAACAAACGACAGACCCAAAGAGTTCGTAGATTTTACAATGAACTTAACAATTTCTATGTTTAAAAAAACTGCTGAAATAATGATTGAGGTTTCATTAAATCTTGATCAATGTGTATTTTAACAATGTTGATTCATCTAATGAATGTAAATGAACAAGGTATATTATACTATATTTTCTTTGAATTTTCTCATTTTTAGTGTTCAATATAAAAGTCTTCTCAACTATATTATGACTTTTGGTGACATTGTAAATGAAGTTCCATTTTAACTTTATTTTTAAATTGTTTGCTACTGCTCTATAGAAATACATTTATTTTTTACATGTTTACCTTATACTCTGAGACAATATAATAAACATATCATTTAAGAATGAGGACAGAGGTTTTATTCTTCTGTTTTCTCAAATCCTGTGTCAATTATTTCCTTTTCTTTCCTTATTGCAATGCTTAGAAGTTCCAATACAACTTTGAATAAAAGTGCCAAAGGCAGACATTCATAAGGAGTTTCTGATCTGGGCAGGAAAATGTTCATTCTCTCATCATTAGGTTGATACTCACTATAGTATTTGTTATTGTTATTTGTTTCAGCTGCCTTTAATAATACTGAGGCCAGGTCCTTTATTTCCAGTTTCTCAAGAGTTTTTAATCATGCCTTGGTTTTCCATTTTGTCAAGGACATTTTTAGCAAGTTTGAGATGATGAAATTTTGTCATGGTTGTTTTATTTAGTTTGTTATTTTAGTCTGTTGAGTGTTAAAATATAGTCATGGCTGCCTCATATAGTCTGTTAGTATTATGAACTGCATCAATTGACTTTCAAATGTTGAACCAACTTTGGATTCCTGAAATAAATCACACATTTACTTTCTACTGTGATTTTAATACAGTAATCTAGTGCATTTGTCATTCTCCAGTGCCTTAAAAATGTTGTATTTTGTCTATCTACCATTTAATATTATTATCAGATAAAAGGGTTAGTCTAACCAATCTATTCAGTGACTAGATTCAAAACCGTAAGTAGACTTTGTGTGAAGTTCAGTGAAAAACCATTGAAGGATCACTTTCAATAACAATGCCATGTTATCTCAGACCAATATCAGCTTTACTAAGTTAGGAAAACAAGTCCTTAATTTAAAAAACTTATGTTTGAATAGATTTTTAAAATAATATTCAATCATTAACAACAGGTCTTTAAATCTCAAAACAGCAAAATACTATTCTGCAAAATAAAACAATATTCGCATGCCATCAATTTTATGTAATTATTTAAGTTACAAATATGTATCAATTAAAATGTATGATCTTATCAAACTGAAATAAAATGGACATCTCACTCCTCACTATTTTTAATTCCTGTGTCCTATTTTGGGTTCTTAATATATTAATTGTATTCTACTTATAAAACACCTTGCATATATTTGGCGAGCTATACTAATACTGTTCTCACTGATGGCAATTTTTATATAAGTGAATCATCAGAAAATATTTA
Source organism: Rhinopithecus bieti (assembly GCF_001698545.2). Taxonomy (NCBI): domain Eukaryota; kingdom Metazoa; phylum Chordata; class Mammalia; order Primates; family Cercopithecidae; genus Rhinopithecus; species Rhinopithecus bieti. The sequence goes on from NW_016806805.1 coordinate 2,985,143, forward strand.
TTTTAGGTTTAATTTTCAGTCCTTTATTTTAAATGTCCTCAGTGTCTAAAGAATGAAGAAAAAACTTCCCAATTGGTAACTCCCTAAAAGCCCCAAATCTCACAGAAAAGGAAACATGATTTTCATCAGTTTTTACTGCCTTAGGGCACACTCAATATGGTTATATAAGATTAGGTGTTATTGTTCTCAGATGTTACAGATTTAGGAGTTCAGGTAATTCACATTTTGAATAGTATAGTAAATTTTAAATACATAAAGTATGATTAAGAATGGGATATGATATTTAAAAGTTCAAATACCTTATATAATAAGTATAGTTCTTGTAAAACATGTCTTTTGCTAACATCTGTTATCACACAATTCTTCATTATCCAAAATATACCACATATTAGAAACCATTTCAAAGTATAGTACTATTATTTCCTGTCCGTTAAAATTCATTACAAATGCATGTAAAGAAAAGGACATTTTAAAACAAATGTGTTGGGAAAACTGAATATCCATGTGCAAAACAATGATGTTGGACCATTATCTTACAACATATACAAAAATATTTAACTCAAAAATAAATTAAACCTAAATGCAAAATTTAAAACTATAAAAATGTTAGAAGAAAACATAGGGAAAAAAACTTTATGATGTTGGATTTGGCAATGATTTCTTTAATATGACACCAAAAGCACGGGCAACAAAAGAAAAAGTAGACACATGGAACTACATCAAATTTAAATGTTTGTGCATCAAAGGACACTGTCAACTCAGGGAAGAAGCAACCCACAGATTGGGAGAACATATTTGTAAATCATATACCTGACAACGGATCAAAACCCAGGTTATAGAAAGAACTCCTGTAATTCAATAACACAAAACAAACAACCTGCTTTTAAAAATGGGCAAAGGATTTGAACAGCCAACTCTGCTGGCTCACGCCTGTAATCCCAACACTTTAGGAGGCCGCGGCAGGCGGATCATGAAGTCAGGAGTTGGAGAGCAGCCTTACCGACATGGGGAAACCCCGTCTCTACTGAAAATACAAAAATTCCCCGGGCATGGGAGTCGGCGCCTGTAATCCCAAAGCTGAGGCAGGAGAATCGCCTGAACCCGGGAAGGGGAGGTTGCAGTAAGCAGAGATCGCACCACCGCACTCCAGCCTGGGTGACAGAGCAAGCAAAACTCCGTCTTGGGGGGAAAAAAGAAAAAAGTCATTAAGTAAATGAAAAGATGTTCAACATCACTAATCATGAGGAAAATAAAAATCAAAACCATAAAATTTTAGTTCACATCCTTTAGGATTTTTTTGATAGACTATTATTAAAATGCATAAATAAATTGTTGCCAATTATTTAATTTTTTGTTCATTTACATTCACCCTTATTCATTGTTGGTGAGAATGTAAAGTAGGGTAGCAGCTCTGGGCAACAGCAGTTTCTCAAAAATTAAAAATATATATACCACATGATTCTGCTATTCCACTTCCGGGCATATACCCATAAGAACTGAAAACAGAGGCTCAAACAGATGATTTGTTTATGGCAGCATTAAACACAATAGCCCAAAGGTGGGAGAAACCCAAGTGTTCCTAGATATGTGAATGGATAAACAACATGAGATATATGTATGCAATGGAATATTACTCAGCCTTTAAAAGAGAGGACATTTTGACACATGATACAACATGGATGAACTTTGAAAACATCATCCTGCCAGCATATAAAGAGAACACAGCATTTAACACAAGCTAGTCACAAAGGGACAAAGACTGCATGACTTTATATGAGGTTCTGAGAATAGTCAAAGTCATATGGATAAAAAGTAGAATGCAGGTTGCCAGGCACAGTGAGTGTAGGGAATGAGGAAATAGGGAATTATTATTTAATGGGTTTGGAGTTTCGACTTGGGAATATGGAAAGTATTTTAGAGATGGATGTGGTGATCATTATATAATAATGTAAATACACATAATACCAGTAAACTGTGCACTTAGAAACATTTAAAATGCTTTCATGTTACATATATTTTATCACAGTAAAAATAGATAGAGAAGTATTAACTGAGGAAAACTCTAGGTATCATTCAGCCCCCAGCATTTGCTTTGAACTTTTCCTCACAAAATAAAAAGAGATTTAAGTGAGCATGATTTTATATTTAGATGGCAATTGTGAGATGGTCAATACCCAGAAAATCTGACCAGGATTACATTTTTACTAAACCTTATGAGCCAATAAGTTTATATTTTTTTTCTGTCCTTGTTATAAGAAGAAAAAACAAAAAAAAAGTTCAGATTCTATTGGATTTTCACGATAAGAAATTCTATCTTTAAGGTCCATTACCTTCACCCCTTTTTTATGTTTTTCTAGGAATCCCTGGGTGATTCATACATTTCCACAAACCCGGAGTCAGCCAGTCTTCTAATTCTATTCTTTACTATTAAGTTAACAGACACCTTCCTTCAGAGGTTGCTGCCATTATCCTCAGGAATAAATTACCGCCCTGGCAAGCTTTATTTCTGTTCATTACACTGATGTAAAAACTAAATTGTGACTTCACATAAATAAAGTGTGTAAGACTTTACAGATAATGCAGTGACATTACATAGGACTTTACCAAATATTTTATGATGATGGAAGTGAACAGAAGGACAATAAAGCCATTTTACTGGTTAGATTTGGCTACTTTTTTTTTTTTTTTTTTTTTTTTTTTTTTTTTTTTGAGACAGAATCTCACTCTGTTGCCCAGGCTAGAGTGCAGTGGTGTGATATGGGCTCACTGTAACCTCTGCCTCCTGGGTTCAAGTGATCCTCCGGAGTAGCTGGGATTACAGGCGTCTGCCACCACACCCGGCTAATTTTTATATTTTTAGTAGAGATGGGATTTCACCATGTTGGCCAGGCTGGTCTTGAACTCCTGACTTCAGGTGATCCACCCGCCTTGGCCACTTTCAGAATCTGTCCTCAGGCTTCCAGATAAGGACCAGATTATCTCATTTTGCTCTCTTATACAAACACACACACTTGGACATTCCAATAATCTCCATGCCACGGAGTCCCCCTCAAACTCCTGAAAGACTGCAGGGAAAGAATAAAATGTAAAGTAATCAATTTTATATAGAACTATGCTAAGCAAATGAATAACTTAGTTCCCAATAACTGTACCATTTGAAGCTCATAAGCCAAAAAGGACAGGAGCACAAATAGAATAAATTTTTTTCATAATCTTCTGCACATGTAAAATTGAATCATTGTATTTCAATACTATCAAACAAGTATCATAAAAAGTAATAGGTATTTATCGGGGGGGAGCAGAAACAAGCAGAAGACAGTTTTTAGATACAAAGAATAGCAGAAGAGACCCAATTAAGGCAGAGTGGCCATAGATGGCATCTCTGAGAAGGGGCCATACCACAGTCAACCTGATTCCTTTCCAAGCCCCTCCTTCCATTGCAGAAAAGCCTATATAGCTATCTGGCACTTCTCGTCATTTCTAATTAATATCTTCCGAATAATAAATCCTGTACAAAGAAAATTTAAGCCCTCACCTCTTATAATGAAAACATTGCTTAAAATTTTAAATATACATTTTTCTAGTTTCTACTCAAGAAAGTTTCCTAAAATCTTGAGGTTCCTTATTACTTCCAATGCTATTTTATTGCACATTTTATTCATCGACTGAAGAACAGTGGGTTCATCCATCTAGGTGTTTGGGGGGTTCTCTTTCACCAAAATATCATTCAAACAAAACATAATCTGCTTGAATATCTATATTCAACCAGCAAATATATTATACAAGCCAAGCAAATAAAGCAATAATTTCAATGGATTTTATTGGTACATTTGGGAGAGAGAGAAAATATAGCTGTCAGTGAAAGATTATACCACCAATTTTAGACTTTTCAGAACATGTGGTATTTATGTCTGAAAAGTAGCTACAGACATATCAAGCAGCTTTTGCGCAAATATGGAGTCGTTTACAGGCAATTACAATAAAGGAACTCTGGTCAAGTTGCTTAATAGAGTACTTTGAATTTTATTTTTTATATATCATCATCAAAATGAAAGTCCTAAGTGACCACCAACATATCATCATTGTTATTATAGCTGCTGTTGTCCTTATGGTTTAGGGCCTCTGGGTTGATTCTACAAAGCTAATTAAACAGATCTTATTCTAGAAATGATGTGTGATTGGATTTCTCACCTCCACCATCTCCTTGTCCCCATCCTCATCGAAAAGATCCTTTCATGAAACACATTTTTTCAGCTTAAAAAAATTGATGGGAAGAATAATACTTTATGTAATTGGAGAAAATCAAGCCTAGGAAATAATCAAATTCACATTTAAAATTCCCTTTGGCTTTCTGAGGCTAGGTTCTTATACATGCTTCACAATTTCTGTCAATTTTAATTTATTATTTTATTTGATTGCAAATAAAATTTGTAATTTGTAACAAAAAATACAGTTTGTTTGTATTGTTTGTTTGTTTGTTGTTTGTTAGTTTCCTCAACAAGGTCTGGCAACTAGTTATTTCTCTTCCTAAAATATATCATAAAAAAGTAAATATTTCATTTGAAATTTAGAAATAATTTCATATTTTAAGTTGGTATAAATATTGGCACAATGTAAACATACTTTATTATGATTTATATGCTTATAATCATATATTTGTTCCATTTTATTATGTAAAATAATATAAATTTTCACACAGAATTACCAAAGAATAATGGTAATGAAGAAAGACCTACTCCTGGAAATGAATGCATAATATTGATAAGTATAAAGTGATGGTGAGCTTAATGAATCTGTATAAACATAAAGAATATTGAAGAGAAAATGAACCCGACAGCTGTATGTCTGTCACTGATAAAGCCTGAGAAATAAAGCAGACAAAATGAAAAGCCCAAGAAAAGGAAATATCTATTTTTTTCAAGCCAGATTACAGATATTGTTAGGTTTATGAGATTCGTATTTGTTTTATTTTTTATATTTGGTTGTCCAAGTTCAATCATGTATTAACTAGTCATAAAATGATTTATATGAGGCTGAATTTAAATCAGTAATGAAATTCTTCAATCACGACAGTCGTGACTGTCACTTTTCACTGCCCAAAGGTCTCATAGTAAAAATATTTTTGGAAGGGACATTTTCTGCTCTCTCACCAGCAATATAACATTGATAAGCTGACACTAGTTCACAGGTCTTAGATGATAAGAAAAGTGCCTTATCCAAATGTTTTTCAAGTGTTTTCTAATGTAAACTCATAATTATCCTGGAAATGAATGAATATGTTTTAAGTCAATAAGCTAACTAAGTGAGATTATTCATCCCTGAGTGTGTTCTTACCATGATACTTAATCATACTAAGGCTAATCAATACCATCAACCACTCACTCCACTTCTTTTTTTAATGCACTGTACCTGTGGTTGGCATTGTGCTAAGATAAAAGTAAATCAACCAAGTTTATTTTATTTGTTTATTTGTTTTCTCTCAAAGAGCTTACAGTCTGTTGGTACAGATAAGTAGGTGAAAGCAAAAAGTTGTCATAATATAGTGTATTCAGTATTATGTACAAACACTGTAGAATAGCCTACGTTTGAAAGGAATGACACATTTTGCCAGACAATGAGACACCGTTGCTCAGTTTTGGAAGAAAAAAAATGAATTAGCTAAGAAACAATACAGAGCATCTACAGGACATAGAGACAGCATTAAGATAAAAATGAACTACTTTGGGGAGTGGTAAAGTTCTATTGAAGCTGATATGTAGAGTTTAAGAAACAGAATGCTGGCTAGAGAGGTAGTCGGGGCCATACCATGGAAGAATGCATGCACCAGGGTGAAGGCTTAAAGTTTGTCCTGGAGGCTAGTGTAAGTAGGGCTAACAGGATTCTTTAAACTACAGTATACTTGTTTTTACTGAACAATGTTTCTGGTGGCCCAGCACAGGGTTCAACACTGCACTTTAGTTGTCCTCATCACCTTTACCTTTTCTATATTCTGATAAAATATTTCTTTAAAAAAATAGTGAAATAGAGAATTTATCTTGATATTAGAGACTGTGTAAGAGAGGCTTACAACTACCAGAATTTTAAAAATAATTTATATAATATTTGACAAACAAGTTAAAGAAAAGACATGCCAAAATCATTCAGAAAAATGTGAAATAGTTTTACATATGACTGGTGAAGCTTTATTCAAATAATGCAACAATAGTTCTTAATATATCACCCAATGCAATTCACCTTTTCAACAGATTATGAAGTAGAACCATATAAGCATCTTATGTGACAACTTAATCCTTTCTTCCTAGGGTCAGGAAAAGAAAAAAACTCTCTTTCACTCATTCTGCTTGATTAGGTAATGAAAGTCTTAGTGCAAAAATTTAAGATAAGGAAAGAAAGAATATTGTATTGCTAGAATCTATAATTGTCTACATAGAAATCCAAAATAGTTCACACAAAAATGCCACTGGAACTAATAAGTGCATTTAGGATATTATCAGAATATAAATTCAATGTACAAAATAATTTTAATGAATAATTCAAAACTAAAACTAAAATAAACAAGAAACGGCAAAGAAAAAAATAATAACAAAACAAGCATCAGCCAGGCACGGTGGCTCACACTTGTAATCCTGCACTTTGGGAGACCAAGGCAGGAGGATTACTTGAGGCCAGGAGTTTGAGACCAGTCTGGGCAATATAGTGAGACTCTGTCTCCACAAAATTAGTCTATTTTTTTTTTCTTTTTGAGAGGGAGTCTTGCCGTGATGCCCAGGCTGGAGTGCAGTGGCGCCATCTCAGCTCACTGCAACCTCCACCTCCTGAGTTCAAGTATCTCTCTGCCTCAGCCTCCCCAGTAGCCGGATTACAGGAACCCGCCACCACACCCAGCTAATTTTTGTATTTTTAGTAGAGATGGGGTTTCACCATCTTGGCCAGGCTGGTTTTGAACTGCTGACCTCGTGATTCATCCGCCTCAGCCTCCCAAAGTGCTGGGATTACAGGTGTGAGCCACTGTATCTGGCCTTTTTTTTTTTTTTTCACAGAGTGTAGCTCTGTCACCAAGGCTAGAGTGCAGTGGCATGATCTCGGCTCACTGCAACCTCTGCCTCCCGAGTTCATGTTATTCTCCCACCTCAGCCTCCCGAGAAGCTGGGATTACAGGCATCCGCCATTATGCCCGGCTATTTTGCATTTTTGTAGAGACGGGGTTTCATCATGTTATCCAGGCTGGTCTTGAACTCCTGACCTCAGGTGATCCGCCTGCCTCTGCCTCCCAAAGTGCCAGTATTACAGGCATGATCTACAAAAGTAATTTTTAAACAATTAGTTTGCTGTGGTGGTGTGTACCTGTAGCTCTAGTTACTTAGGAGGCTGAGGCAGGAGGATCACTTGAGCAGTGAGCTCTGATCTTGCCACTGTACTACAGTCTGTGCAACAGAGCAAGTCTCCATCTCTCAAAAAAAAAAAAAAAAGTATTATTTATATTAGCAACAAAACCCCTGAAATACCGGTATATACTTATAATGAGATGTGTGGATTAGTGTTATGCTTAACATTATAAAATACTAATAAAATATGTCAAAAAATATGTTGAAAAATATGCCATTTTCACATAGTGTAGGCTTATATTGCTAAGATGTTAACTGTCCCAAAATTGATTTATTGGTCAAATAGAATCCCAGTAATAACTAAATAACTGTGGCCGGGCGCGGTGGCTCAAGCCTGTAATCCCAGCACTTTGGGAGGCCGAGACGGGCGGATCACGAGGTCAGGAGATCGAGACCATCCTGGCTAACACGGTGAAACCCCGTCTCTACTAAAAAATACAAAAAACTAGCCGGGCGATGTGGCAGGCGCCTGTAGTCCCAGCTACTCGGGAGGCTGAGGCAGGAGAATGGCGTGAACCCGGGAGGCGGAGCTTGCCGTGAGCTGAGATCTGGCCACTGCACTCCAGCCTGGGCGACAGAGCGAGACTCCGTCTCAAAAAAAAAAAAAAAAAAAAACTAAATAACTGTTCGGTAAGTGGGCTCAAAAGCAGAATGGCGATAACAGAGGAAAATATCTGTAAAATGGAATATCAAACAATAAATGTTTCCCAATCCCAAAAGGGACTATAATGAAAGATCTAACTTCCATATCACTGGAGTTCTGGAAAGAGAGGAGAAAGAGAGAATGACTAGAAAATACTAAAAGACTAAGACCTTACCAAATTTGGCAAGAGACATACAACTATAGTTTCAAGAAGATGAACAAATCCCAAACAAAATAAACCCAATGAAATCTATGCCAAGATATATCACACATAATTACACTTCTAAACACCAAAGACAAATTAAAAAAAATTTAAAGCAGTGAGAGAAAAACAACATCTTATCTGTCAGAAAAAAAAAATCAATTTGAATGACAAAATTTTTAATCAGAATCCATGTAGGTCAGAAGAAATGGCAAAATATTCTCCAAGTGCTAAAAGAGAAAGCATTGACCCTTTAAAATGAAAAGTGCACTGCATTTGGGGTAAAATAAGCAAGCAAACAAACAAATAAACAACTAAGGAATTCCTGGTGTATCTTACTAAATTTTTCATTAGAATATAGTAAGCATGTATTCACCTATTTCTAATGCAGATAGGATTTCAATAGTCTATAAACCAGTTTGCCTAAGACTTCCAGTTTCTCGATTGCTGTGCTTCTTTGCCTGAAATGTTATACATATTTAATCATTATGATTTAATTTAGTTGGCATTTTTATTACATCATTGTGTTAATAGGTAAAATTAATATTTATAATTACATCATTACAACATACAATAAAAATTGCAATTTTTTATTCCATTCCCATCTAGCTGCATGTTTGATTGTTCTGAATTACTTTCAACTTTCTTTGCTGAGTCTCTTGGTAGTACTTTTAATAGGTAAATGAATTATTTACATTTTATTACATGCATTTTACCTATATAACAAACCTGCACATGTACCCCTGAACCAAAAATAAAAGTTTAAAAAAATGAGATGGTGGATGGTTTAAATAGACACAGTGTTTACTTTTTATAATTGAACAGAATGTTGTTTTCCCCTAAATTTATAGCAGGGTAGAAAAGGCAGCTATTTTAGTGAAACAATCTTAATGTATTGTTGAGAAAAGAACTGTTCTTACTTTTAGTGACCTTTTCCAATGCTATTTCAAGCTTTTAAATTAATAAGGCATAGGGTAATATGACCACATGCTGGATATCTTGTCTTTAGGCAATAAGAAATATGGCATACTTTTTCCCATTTATTTTAAAACCTGCTTCTTTGGGTAAATGAACATGATTATTTAAATGCTCAAGTGAGCGTTTTTACACATGCAAAATGAAAGTCCATGGAATAAACATATTCATTTATACTTTGTGATATGCAATTATTTTAAATGCTATGGTTACTTTAAAGCATATATTAAAGCCACACATGTCAGCTTATATAATAGCAATGAAAAGCAATTCATGACCAAAGGACATAAAGGTACATGAAATAAATGAACAGGAAGCTCTAACATACAGTAAAAGTGTAGGAGATCAATAACATTGATGGGAAGGGGGAAGGGAGACAAGAGATGAATTTCTTTCAAGCCTTTTTGTAGCATTGATATTGTATGTGTTTACAGTGTGAGAATAATAAGTTCTGGAAGAACTGCTGATAGAGATGAGAAAAGATATTACATTTGCCTTCAAATCACCATTTCCCACACCAACAGCCCTTCACCACGTATGAATGCCTGTGGGTATGGCTAAGTTTAGAGTATTTGTAACAACGCAAGTTGTTATTGTGATCTCCACGTAGCACTGAAAACATCTTCTTTCAATGCCTTTATTTCTACTTGTTTTGTGTTTATTATATGTCTTTCATCTGTAGATAAATACTTAGGTTTCTTTATTCCTTGAGTTCTTTTAAAGTGGGGATAAATTAACCATGTATACGCCAAACAAAATGTGCTTACTTTCTCAAGTAGGTATTCATACATCCATGCTTATTGCAGTCTTTGCACAATTGTCAAGAGATAGAAGCAATTCAAATGTCCGTGGAAAGATTAATGGATAAACAAAATGTAGTATATACATAAAATGGGTTATTATGAATCCTTACAAAAGATAAGAATATCCTGTCACATGCTGCAACATGAATGAAACTCAAGGATATTATGCTAAGCGAAATTAGTAACTAAAAGACAAATAACATTTTATCCCATTTTTATGAAGTCTAAAGTAGTCGAAATAATAGAAACAAAGTTAGAAAGGTGGTTACCAATGGCTGGAGGGGGTAGAGGATTAGTGTTTAATGGGTCCAGAGTTTCAAGATTAGAAAGTTCTAGAGATTTGTGCACAACAATGGGAATTTAATTAACAGGACTGAAATATACACTTAAAAATTACTAAGATAGTAAATTTAATGTTATATATTTTATCACAATAAAAATAATTTCTATAAGAGTAACTGCTATGATTAATTTAATTGTTGCCAAATAGATTAGATTTTTCAGATTTATTATAGTATTCAATGACAATCAATATTGGAAGCCTTAATTCCTTTCATGTATAGTGTATCTTGCTCTCAGCCTCAATTCTGATTTATATTTACTGTAAGAATAAGAATGAGGAGTTTCATTTCTGAAAACTCACATTTGGCTCCTGACCCAATTTGTAAAACTTCTAATAATATGAGTAAATACTTGCATTAAGACAACTCCAGAAATATTGAGTGAATGCATTTCATTTAAAGTGAAATAAATACTCTCAAAATAATAGGTACTGTTTGCTATATATATTTGCATGCATATACAGCAAACTATACCTTAACTAAAATATTAAAAATCACTTAACTGAATTATAAGAAATAATAACATTGTTTTGATGATAAAGAGTTTAGCCTCTAGCTTCCTTCCAAATCACTGTATACAATCTGAGAACACATAACAAATATAGATGTTGTCATTTAGAAAGTGGCATAAAAAGAAGTACATGAAAATGAGCCAAATGTTCTTTATTCCAAGACAGCAGTATCAATTTGCAAGAGGCAGTATGTGACTTTGAAGAAGATAGTTTATAAAACACAGAGAGTCATATTTTAAAGAGTAATGTCTACAATTCCTCTTAGTAAGGAGTTTGGTATAGGAAAATCTTTAATGTGATTTACTGGACTAATGCTTGAATTTCAAGATATTGATAAGAGACAGTGTTAAATAGTATTTTGCACACATGATTTCCTCCCCTAATTTAGGTGAATATATTTTCTCATTCAGAAATATTATTAAACATATATTTTCTAATATATAATATGTATATCCTATGTTAAATACCATTTGTGTATCTAAAAGAAAAGAAAAGGCCTCAAATTTTAACTCTTCACACTACATCTGTAAATGTAAAAGCCTAAAACAAATTTATTAGGCCAAAACACAAAAGCAGGAGAATTTTTCAGCTTAGATGAGAGAAGTGCACCTGGCTTCAGACTTCCATAGAATAAGAAGATCAAATGATATTTTTTAAAGATTCTTGATTTCTGTCTCAGAGCTCTGCTTCCAAAACTCTTTGCCTAATTTGGGTGGTTACTGTGATGACCCAATGACAAGTTTAATATTCATCATCTCAGCACTGAGAAACTAATGCTGAGCACTACCTAGGTCATGTGTTGTCTATCATTATATCAATTTCTATGTCCAGAGATACTGAATATCCTGATTAATTTGAATCTCATATCCATCCTTGATATTCAAAAGATTATCAGAGTGCTGCCCTGAGAAGTAAAAATGAGTTCTATTAACAAAAGACAGAGGATGACATTAAAAATACCAGCAATAAAGAGAGAGACTGAAAGCTGGGGAATGATTCCTGGAGGAATAATGCTTGACCTCAAAGTCTGAAAAGCTTACTAGCATTTCAGTGCATGGATGAATGACAAGCAATACTTTGTAAGGGGCACAAAAAGAGGTATGAGAACAAACTGCAGGGGATAAAGTCAGAGATGTCCACAGAAATAAAATTGCTGAAAGAAATTTTGCAACAACAACAAAAAAAAGGACGTAGGATGAGATGTTGGATAAACGGGAAAAATACAGGGCCAAAGGGCAGCTAAAATATGGCAAAAATATACATAAACACAAAACAAGACAACATGTTATATGATTTCAAGAGCGGCACAAGCGTAAGCCAAGAATTCTCAGGTATGCAAAAACATTTCAGAATGAGATAATAAAGAAAGAAGTTAGAAGGTTTGTGTTATTCTGGGTGTATCTTAAAAGACAAATAATAATTTCAATAGGCAAATATGGAAAGATAATTTTAAACAGAGTGAAGTACAAAATATGGTAAAGCACAGATGTGAAGGAAAGATTTAGTTGTTTAGTTTGTTGTTTTTAAGTAAGAGAGAAATTGAAACATGTCAAAGCTATGTAACTTTCAGCAGAACGCATTTTAAATGGCTGACTTCTGTTTTTACCCATGAGGGAGAAGAAGTTACCCCACCATTATAGAACAAAATGTGGGGTTTAATCAGGATTTCAAGTTTGGTTTAACATTTTTAAAAAATCAATAAATATAATATACCATATTAATGGATTGATGAGGAGTTGCTTCTAATGGATAAGCCAATAAGTAATATCTTAATATGAAATCTATTCCTGGTGAAGTTGCTGTGAACATTGTTGACATGACGGCAAAATATTTAGAATACTCTGTATCCTTAGTTGGTAAAGAAGTGGCAGCAGGGTCTGAGAGGATTGACTCTAGTCTTTAAATTAGAGGTTCTAATGTGGGTAAAGTGCAGTCAAACAGCATCACATGCTACAGATAAATTGTGTGTGAGAGGAAGAATCAATCAATGTGGCTAACCGCACTGTCAACTTATTTTAAGAAATCACCACAGCCTTCCCAATTTTTAGCAACAACCATTCTGATCAGCCAGCAGCCATCAACATCAGGGCAAGACCATCTACCAGCAAAAAGATTATAACTCACTGAAGGCTCAGATTATTGTTGGATTTTTTTAGCACTACGGTCTTTTAAAATTTAGGTATACAAATTTTGGACAAAATACTATTGCACACTTAATAGACTACATTAGAGTGTAAGCATAACTTTTATATACACTAAAAAAAAAACCACGTAACTTAATTTATTGTGCTATTTGCTTGATAGTGGTGGTCTGAAACCAAAACCACAGTATCTGTGAGGTATGCTTATAGTTGCAAAAGTAGACAGAAGATTAGAAAGGATATGGAAAGTTTGAACAACACTGCCAACCAAATTGGTATTTACGAGACAATAAACTGAACACATGCAGAATATACTTTTGTTTCCAGAGAAATTGATATTCAACAAAATATTTCATATACCATGTCATAGAATGTCTCACTAATTTTTTAAAAAATAAAATCATTTATAGATGCTGTTGTACTCAAATGTAATTACATTTGAACTCAATAACAAAAAATAAAAAGATCCCCAAATATTTTCAAATTAAGCTACACAATTCTAAAAATCCCATGATAAAAGATAAATTATGAATTTTTAAAATCTTTTAACTAAATAAAAGTAAAATCACAACATACCAATATTTGTACAAAACAACTAAAATACTGCTTACAGAGAATATTAGGAATTTAAAATGTCATAGAAAACAAAATTTTTTAACTGATGATCTAAGCTTCCTCTTAAGAAACTAGGAAAAGATAGCGAAATAAATGCAAAAGGAAGGAGGAAAATTATAAAGTTAAGAGCAGAAAACAGTGAAAGAGAAAATGGTCAAACAATACATAAAATCAACAAAACCAGAAATGGTTTCTTTAAAAAGGTTTTTATTATTGAAAAAAAACTTAGCTACTTTGATACAGAAATTAAGAAGGAAAATGCTTGTTACCAGCTTCAAGACTGAAAGAGAATGGATCCCTCCAGATTCTAAACCTAACAAAAGAAAAATAAAGGAATATTATCAGCAACATTTTGTCAATAATATTTAATAACATATAAAATTGGCACAATCCTTAAAGACAAATTATCAAACTTACATTGAAAGAAATAGAAAATTAGAATAGCCCTATATTTTTAAGAATATTAAATTTGTAGTTTAAAATCTTCCCACGAAGAAGAGTTGAGGTTAATATGGCTTCAGAGGGGAACTAAATTCAACATTTAAGGAAGAAAAAAATAACAATTTTACACAAAACCTTTCAGAAAATACAGATAGGGTTAATACTTTTTAAATTATTTTATAGAGCCACATGACTCTGATACTGAAACAACACATAAATACTATAAGGAAAAAATGACCAAGAATACTGCTTATGAACACAGATACAAAATTTCTTAAAATAATTTAGATAATTCAATCCAGCAACATATAAACAAGATAATATGTTATAAGCAAGTAGCATTTATCACAGGACTTAATGTTTGTTTTAATATGAGAAAATAAATTGATACTATTGGTTAAATTAAGAGAACTGAAGAAAAAAATCATATGGTCATTTTAATAAAGGCAAAAAAAAAAATTTGAAAAGCCCAACATTTATTTTAAGAGAAATTATCAAAAAACTGGCAATAGGACATTTCCTCAATCCCCAAAAATGATGAAATATAACGAAACATACACTATAGATAACATTTCATTCTAATATTGCCACATGACACTTTCCCTTGAGATTGGGAGTCAGACAAAAATTCTGCTCTCATTGCTTCTGTTTAACATTTCATTAGATGTCTTTGCAAGTGCAATAAGGGGGAAAATGCAAGGAAAAGACAAAATGATTGAAAAGGAAGATAGAGAACTGTCTTCATTTATAGATTCCATGATTTCACACATAGAAAATCTTGACAATCTAAATGTCTACTCTAAAAATAAGTTTAAAATTGTGAAGCTGAAGAATAGAAAAAAAAAAATCTTTTGTTTATCCATAACTAGCAAGGAATAATTGCAAAATAAAATTTTAAAACACCATTTACATCACATCAAATTAATTAAATACATGAAGTATATTTGAGGAAAATATGCTAGACATCTACTAAAATATAAAACATAACTGAGAAAGATTAATAATAATCTTTAAAATTATAAAATCATGAAAATATAAATTAAATCTCTGTATCCTTTATCATAGAAATTGACAAGGTCTTTAGACAATTCATGTAAAACATAAAACACTTTAAAAGCCAAAATAGCTTCATAAAGAGTACAAAATCATAGTACTTATCCTATGTGATTTCAAAACTTACCATGGATGTTGGCATAAGAGTAGACAATTTGATGTTGGAACAGAACAGAAAGTCCAGGAATAGATCTAAGACATCAAAAGCAATTCAATGGGGAAAGGAAATGCTGTTTAACAAATGATACTGGAAAGTTGGATATCTGTATTTAAAAGAAAAAAAGAAAACCTTTGATTCTTATCCCACTTGTGTTCAAAAAATGACTTGAGATGGATCATGGCCCTAAATATAAAAGGAAAATTGTGAGTCTTCTGGAATTAAACAAAGAAAATATATTTGGGGATTGAGGTGGGCAAACAGATTTCAAGTTAATGAAAGACATATTGGAAAAATTACAGATTAGAAAATATATATGCATTAATAAAGGACCTATTCATAATAAATGAAGATCTCCTACTACATAATAATGGGAAGACAGCCCACTAAAGGTGAACAAAATATTTGCCCAGAATTTCAAAATAAAACTATATGAAAAGCCAGTTACCACATAAAAGGATATTCAACATAATTAGTCAAAAAATATACAAAGTAAAAGCACAATCAGATACCACGACATTTCCAGTAGAATAGCTAAACTGTTAAGTCTGACAAAATTAAATATTCCACAACAGTTATGTTGTAGGATAACCAAGACTCTCATGCTCTGCTGGCAGGGATGTAAAATAATATAACAACTTTGGAATACTGTTTACCAGTTTTTTATTATTTTTTAATTTAACTTTAACTTCAGGGGAACATATGCAGGTTTGTTATATAGGTAAACTTGTGTCATGGGGGTTTGTTGTACAAATTATTTTGTCATTAGGATGGTGGTCCTCTTCTCACAGCTCCACTAGGCAGTACCCCAGTAAGGACTCCGTATGGGGGCTCCTACCCCACATTTTCATTCTGCACTGCCCTAGCAGAGAGGTTCTCCAGGAGGGCCCTTGCCTTGCAGCAAACTTCTGTATGGGCATCCAGGCATTTCCATACACCTTCTGAAATCTAGGCAAAGGTTCCTAAATCCCAATTCTTGACTTCTGTACACTTGCAGTCTCAAGACCATATGGAAGCTACCAAGGCTTGGGGCTTGCACCCTCTGAAGCCATGGTCTGGAGCTCTACACTGGCCCCTTTGAGCCATGTCCGGGGTGGCTGGGATGCAGGGCACCAAGTCCCTTGGGTGTGCACAGCACGTGAACAGTGGGCCTGGCCCATGAAACTATTTTTTCCACCTAGGCCTCTGGGTCTGTGATGGGAGGGGCTGGTGGGAAGACCTCATGCCCTGGAGACATTTTCCCCATTGTCTTGGTGATTAACATTTGGCTCCTCCTTACTTATGCAAAGTTCTGCAGCCAGCTTGAATTTCTCCTCAGAAAATGGAATTTTCTTTTCCATTGTATTGTCAGGTTGCAAATTTTCCAAACTTTTATGCTCTGTTTACCTTATAAAAATGAATGCCTTTAACAGCACCCAAGTCGCCTCTTGAATGTTTTGGTGCTTAGAAATTTCTTCTGTTAGATACCTTAAATCATCTCTTGCAAGTTGAAAGTTCCACAGGCTGAGTGCAGTGGCTCATGGCTATAATCCCAGCACTTTGGGAGGCCAAGGTAGGTGGATCAGCTGAGTTCAGGAGTTCGAGACCAGCCTGGCCAACATAGTGAATCCCTGTCTCTACAAAAACTACGAAAATTAGTTGGGCATTGTGGCACGCATATGTAATCCCAGCTACTCAGGAAACTGAGGCAGGAGAATCACTTGAACGCAGGAGGCAGAGGTTGCAGTGAGCCGAGATTGCATCATTGTACTCCAGCCTGGGTGACAAAAGTGAGACTCCAAAAAAAAAAAAAAAAAGGAAGGAAGGAAGGAAAGTTCCACAAATCTCTAGCGCACGGACAAGGGACAAAATGCCTCCAGCCTCTTTGCTAAAACATAACAAGAGTCACCTTTGCTTCAGTTCCCAATAAGTTCCTCATCTCCATCTGAGACTACCTCAGTCTAGATTTCATGGTCCATATTATTATCAGCATTTTGGTCAAAGCCATTCAACAAGTCTCTAGGAAGTTCCAAACTTCCCCACAGTTTCCTGTCTTCTTCTGAGTCCTCCAAACTGTTTCAACCTCTGCCCATTACCCAGTTCCAAAGTCACTCCCACATTTTCAGTTATCTTTTCAACAGCACCCCACTCTGTTGGTCCCAATTTACTATATTAGTCTGTTTTCACACTGCTGATAAAGACACACTGCAGACTGAGCAATTTACAGAAGAAAGAGGTTTAATTGGACTTACAGTTCCACATGGCTGGGGAAGCCTCACAGTCATGGCAGAAGGCGAGGAGGAGCAAGTCACATCTTAACATGGATGGTGACAGGCAAAAAATGAGAGAGCTTGTGCAGGGGAATGCCACTTTTTAAAACTATCAGATCTCATGAGACTTATTCACTATTACAAGAACAGCATGGGAAAGACTTGCCCCCATGATTAAATTACCTCCCACCAAGTCCTTTCGACAACACATGGGAATTCAAGAGGAGATTTGGTTGGGGACACAGTCAAATCATATCAAGGATGGAATGTTTTTCCATTTGTTTGTGTCATCTCTGATTTCTTTGAGTAGTGTTCTATAGTTCTTCTTGTAGCGATCTTTCACCTCCCTAATTAGCTGTATTTCTAGTATTGTATTCTTTTTGTGGCTATTGTGAATGAGATTGGGTTCCTGATTTGGCTATTGGCTTAACTGTTGTTGGTTTATAGGAATGCTAATGATTTTTGCACATCGATTTTGTATTTTGAGACTTTGCTGAAGTTGTTTATCAGCTTAAGAAGCTTTTGAGCTGAGACTATAGGGCTTTCTAGATAAAGACAATGTCCTCTGCAAGCAGAGATAGTTTGATTCCCTCTCTTTCTATTTGAATCCCCTTTATTTCTTTCTCTTGCCTGATTATTCTGGCCAGGATGTCCAGTACTATTTTGAATACAAGTGGTGAGAGAGGACATCCTTGTCATGTGCTAGTTTTTAAAAAGAATACTTCCAACTTTTTCTTATTTAGTATGATGTCTGTAGCATCGTTATAAATAGCTCTTATTATTAGGTTGGTACTATTAAAGATAATGTCAAAAGCTGCAATTACTTTTGCACCAATCTAAATATTTTGAGATATGTTCCTTTAATACCCAGCTTTTTTGAGAGTTTTTTAGCATGAATGGCTGTTGAATGTTATCAAAAGCTTTCTCTGCATCTATTGAGATAATCACATGATTTTTGTGTTTAGTTCTGTTTTTTTGATGAATCACATTAATGGATTTGTATATGTTGAATCAACCTTGAATCTCAGGGATAAAGTTTACTTGATCACGGTGGATACGTTTTTGATGTGATTTTGTTTGCCAGTATTTTGTTGAGGATTTTTGCGTTTATGTTCATCAAGGAAATTGGCCTGAAGTTTTCTTTGTTTATTGTGTCTCTGCTAGGTTTTGGTATCAGGATAATGCTGGTTTCATAGAAAGAGTTAGGGAGAAGTTCCTTCTCCTCAGTTTTTGAAGTAATTCTAGGAGGAGTGGTATCAGCTCTTCTTTGCACACCTGGTAGAACTCAGCTTTGAATTCTTCTGGTCCTGGGCTTTTGGAGGTTCTTAAGTTTTTTATTAACTGAATTTCAGAGCTTGTGTTGGTCTGTTCAGAGATTCAATTTCTTCCTGATTCTGTCTTGGAAGGGTGTACGTGTCCAGGAATTTCTTCATTTTTTCAGATTTTCTAGTTTATGGGCATAGAGGTGCTCATGATATTCTCTGAAAACTGTTTGTATTTCTGGCAGGGAGGTCAGTGGTAATATCCCCCTTGTCATTTCTGATTGTGTTTATTTGAATCTTTTCTCTTTTGTTTTTTTTAGATGGGGGGCACAGACAGCAAGTTTATTTGGTGAATGCTGATGGCAAACATCATCCAAGAGAGACAAGATGGGAAAGGTGCTATGACAAGATTGTCTAGGGAGCCTTCAGGAAACATAAAAAATCCAACACAGGGAAAAGCATGGGCTCTGGGGAGACTGGGAAGGTCCTCAGCCATTCGGCACCATGCAGATGAGCTCTTCATAGTTAATATAAACATTGTTGTCCTCGTGCCCTGCCACCAGCATCTCCACTTTTTCCTCTGTCATCTTCTCATCCAGTGTGACAAGAACATGCCAGATTTCAGCACCCATGACAGTGCCATTTCCTTCCTTGTCAAAAACTGAAGTCCATTGACATAATCCTCATAGATGCCCTGGTCCTTGTTTTTGGCCACCACCATCTGCAGCATGGGCAGAAAGTGCTCAAAGTTTAGCACTTTCACATTCATTTCACCACTCTTGGGATTCCCCAGGACTTTGGGCAACTCAGTGTTGGTGAAGTTCTGGCCCAGGGCCCTCATCATGTTCCCACACTGGCTGTACAGGATCTTGCCATCACCTGTTCAAACAGCTGGAAAGCCTCCTTGAACTCTGCAGTGTGGTCCTCAGTGAAGTCACACATCTTGACTACTCCTCCTTTCTTTTTTATTAGTCTAGCTGGTGTTACTAGTCTCTTAATAATTTTTTTAAAAATAAGAAAACACCTCACAGATTTGTTGATGTTTTGAAGGGTTTTTCATGTCTCTATCTCCTTCAGTTCAACTCTTATCTTGGTTATTTCTTATCTTTTGCTAGCTTTGGGATTTGCTTGCTTTTGGTTCTCTCATTCTTTCAGTTGTGGTATTAGGTTGCTAATGAGATTTTTCCAGCTTTTTAATGTGGGCATTTAGTGCTATAAATTTCCCTCTTAACACTGTCTTAGCTGTGTCCCAGAGATTCTGGTACATTGTATCTCTGTTGTCATTAGTTTCAAAGAACTTCTTAACTTCTGCTTTAATTTTATTGTTTACCAAAAACTCATTCAGAAGAGGTTATTCAATTTTCATGTAATTATATGGTTTTTAGATAATTTATTAGATTTGATTTCTAATTCATTGCACTGTGATCCAAGGGATTGTTTGTTATGGTTTCAGATATTTTGCATTTGCAGAGGAGTGTTTTACTACCAATTATGAGACTAATTTTAGAGTAAGTGCATGTGCTGATAAGAAGACAGTATAATTTGGTATTTTGGGTGGAGAGTTCTATAGATGTCTATCAGGTTCATTTGATCAAATGTTGCATTCAGCTAATCAATATCTTTGTTGGTTTTCTGTCTTGATGATCTGTCTAATATGGTAAATGGAGTGTTAAAATATCCCACTATCTTTGTGTGGGAGTCTAAGTCTGTTTGAATGTCTCTAAGAACTTGCTTCCTGAATCTTGGTGCTCCTGTGTTGGGTGCATGTATATTCAGTATAGTTAGATCTTCGTGTTGAATTGAACCCTTTACGATTATGTAATGTCCTTCTTTGTCTTTTCTTTTCTTTGTTGACTTAAAGTTTGTTGCATCTGAAACTAGGATTGTAACCTCTGATTTTTTCCTGTTTTCCATTTGCTTGGTAAAGTTTTCTCCATTCCCTTATTTTAAGCCTGTGTGTGTCATTGCATGTAAGATACCAATGGGTCTTGATCTTTATCCAGCTTGCCATTCTGTGCTGTTTAATTGGGGGCACTTAGCCCATTTACATTTAAGGTAAGTATTGACATATGTGGATTTTATCCTTTCTTAATGGTGTTACCTGATTATTTTGCAGACTTGTTTATGTGGTTACTTTGTAGTGTCATAGGTCTGTGTACTTCAGTGTGTTTTTTTCGTGACTTATAGCGATCTTCCCTTTTCCTACTTAGTGTTTCCTTCAGGAGCTCTTGTAAGGCACATCTTGTGGTAATGAATTCCCTCAGCACTTGCTTATCTAAAAAGGATCTTATATCTCCATTGCTTATGAAGCTTAGTTTGGCTGGATGTGAAATTCTGGGTTGGAATTTCTTTTCTTTAAAAATGTTGAATATTGGCCCCCAATCTCTTCTGGCTTGTAGAATTTCTGCTGGGAGTTTGCTGTTAGTTTGATGGGCTTCCTTTTCTAAGTGACCTGACCTGTCTTTCTAGCAGCCTTTAACATTTTTTCTTTCATTTAGACCTTGGAGAATCAGATGATTATGTATTTTGGGAATGATCTTATATTGAAGTTTCTTATAAATTTACACGTACATTAGCCATATGACCCAGTAATTCCACATCTAGATATTTAAGCAAAATAAATAGAAATCTATATACACAATACTAGTTTTACAAGAAAGATCTCAGTGGACGTATTCATGGTAAATCTAAATAAAAATCCAGATGGTCACTGACAGGATCAAGCACAAATTGTGGTATATTATTAGAATGAAAAAACATTAAACAATAAAAAAGAACAAACTACTGAGGCTTGAAGCATGGATTAATCTCCAAAACATCATACTGGGTAAAAAATGCCAGACACAAAACAATGAAAATTAAATTATTCAGTTATGGCAGCAGGCATTACTAATCTAACTTGATAAAAAATTAGAACAGTGGTTACCTGGGACCAGGGTTCGTAGTGGAGATGGAGAAGAATAGGAAGGAAGCGTGGATTGACTACAAAAAAGCACCAGGAAATTTTGTGGGGTAATGGAAATATCCCATATGTTGACTTTGATAGTGGTTATACTGATATCTTATATATACATATATATATATATAAATGTTAAAACTTTTTGAACATTTTAATTACAATCTGTGCATTTCACTGTGTGTAAATAATGTCTGATTTTTTTAATTGAAAAATTAAATAGGGATTAAACATTTTAGAATATAATTTATATTCAGTTCACTTATAATATACGTCCTTAAAATTTTCCAGGGATAAAACTCTGGACTAAACAGAAGACAATAATAGTATATTGCAGTAATTTTCTCAGGTATTCATTTTATTTTATTTTATTTTTTCTACTGATAATTTATTTATTTATTTATTTATTTATTTTGAGACGGAGTCTAGCTCTGTCGCCCAGGCTGGAGTGCAGTGGCGCGATCTCGGCTCACTGCAAGCTCCGCCTCCCAGGTTTACGCCTTTCTCCTGCCTCAGCCTCCCGAGTAGCTGGGACTACAGGCGCCCGCCATCTCGCCCGGCTAGTTTTTTGTATTTTTTAGTAGAGACGGGGTTTCACCGTGTAGACAAGGATGGTCTCGATCTCCTGACCTCATGATCCACCTCATGATCCACCCGTCTCGGCCTCCCAAAGTGCTGGGATTACAGGCTTGAGCCACCGTGCCCGGCCACTCTACTGATAAATTTAAATAGTCAATACATAAGATGGTTATTCATTATCGGTGGCATTCTTTTCATCTCTCAACCTATGAGATATACACTGATTAATGTTCAAAGATATCTGGATGACTTTGGACCGACCCTAGCCAATCAGTGGTGATATCCAGTGATCAGCATGATTGCTCAGCCTATAATTCATCACCTTGAAATGTACAGTACATGATGCATTTCTGATTTAGTGTCTCAGCCACTTCAGCACTTCTTATCATCACCTAAGTGAATCTTGATAATTGATAGAGTGAAAAAGATTGAAAACCGTGAAGGATTAATCTCACAGAACAATTATTTTTAAAAATATAAATAATTCAAAATTTTCATTTTAAATTAATATACCTAATTGAATTTTCCTACAAATCAGCTTGATTTGTTTATACATTTCTCACTGACTCTACTCATATTTTTCTCTCCTTCCTTTATGTAGTCATGAAAAAAGAGCCATATTGCTCTGAATAGAAAGCAATAAAAAGGTTTTAAGGTTTTCTTCCACAAAACTTACATACAGAGGCAGTATGTATAGTCACTAAGAGAACACTTCTTAGAGTTGTATCACCCAGCCACACCACTTACACAATATGTGTGACATTAGTTAATTTATCTAACTTTCTGAACCTAATTTCCATCACAATTAAGATAATTAAAAGGTGCCTACACCATAGAGTTGTGAGAAATTGCATGCTTAGTCCAGTGCCTAATAATTTTTAAGCACATAACACAGTAAATATGTACGTTTATTATTTTCTGTGGATTTCTTCGTTTTCAGGTTTGCAGAAAGCTCTTCTGTAATATAAGAACACCAATCCGATCAAAGATTTACTGAGAATATTGATGTTAAATTAGATCCTTCACACATGAAATAGATTAAACAATATTTTTGCTAAGACAAGCAAAGGCTTAAATGAAAATCAATGGAATGAGTAGTTTCCATACATTTCCTAGTCCACAACAATCACTTCTGCTCTGTTCACTGATGATTCTAAACTATCATTGCAGGGCAATTACTGTATATAGTAGATGTTAGTTCCTGTAGACGGCAATAAATGTTTTTGAATAAACAAATAGTTATATACAGAAACAATAAAAAAGACTCAAGGGCTATGTGTGTATGTGTGTCCATGTATGTATGTATGCATGCATGCATGCAAATGTATGTGTATGTGTATATAGTTTGGTTTTGCTGAAATGAGGTTGGTGTTAATAGTAAAATTCAGAAAACTGGGGCATCAACAGGTTGATTGATATTTTGAGGCTCTGGATTTTGTCCACACTATCCAAAGGTAACATATTTTACTGCAAATTATTTCAAGTATTTATAACATGGTGAAATAATCTAAATGAAAGTATATATTGTAAAATTGTAAAATATGTTAAAATTACATGCCTAATTTTGAACTGTCAAAAGTGTGACTCTTGATATTCAACCTGTTTGCTATAACTATAATGTTAAACTAAACTTACTTATCTTTTAAGAAAGACCATTAGCTAATTTGATCAGAAGAATACTACCAACACTGGGTAGCAAAAGTTTAAAGCATTTTACAAAGACCCTCGCAAAATATTGTGCAGTGGACAAAAGGATTTCTGAATTTTATAGCTACAACAATAGTCCATATCTCTCTCTTATTTCTCAACTGCATATGACACTTGCATATGACAAAAGCAAACAAAATCCAATATGGGGAAAATATAAATTCTTTTCCTCAACAAAACCATCCAATTTTCTAATACACACATAACTGTCTATCCAGTTACCCAAATGAGAAACTTGGTATTTATTCTAGATGATCTTTTTTCTCACTTATCCAATGACATAGAGTAATTTCAGGCAATTTTATTTTGCAATAGTGTCTGCATTTTCCCTTTTCTATTTCCTTTTTTCTCAATCTCGTTCTATCCCTCATCTTTCTTGCCCATATTTTATTGCAAAATAATTGGATAATGTTTAGTACTGACTTATACTCAATTACAAATAAAACCTCTTCCCAGCAATGCAATTAAAATGTTCAAAAGTTTAAAATAATGTATATAATTTATGTTCTATTTGTATGAAAATTAATACACAAATGTATTTGTGTCTTGTGTGTGCTTATCTTCATTGAAAAAATATAGAAGGACACATATCAAACTGATTACAGTTACTTGTGAGAAGAGAATTCTACAGATAGCATAAGTAAAGCAATGTTTCTAGCGGAACTCTTTATTTATCTGTGTCATGTGAAAGTTTTACAGTAGGATATACATTCTAGCCCCTTAACTGATATTCAGTTAAACAGTTCACTGGATTAGCTGAAGTTTTCCTTTCTCACATAATCACACTGAGTTATGGCCATAACAGCACCCTGTCTTCTAATAGGTCATTCCTTTGAGCGTGAGCACTTCTAGTTCTGCATGTTGACTCATATACTCACCAACAGTCACCTGTCTTTCCAGCAGTTACCTGCAATTGAATAACTCAACTATATATTATGTTAAGATACAATATGACTGCAAAAAAAGAGTTCCTTCAATGAAAAAATAGGTTAAATACTCTGAAAACTAAATGAACAAGGGTTGTTAAGACATTTCTGTCAAATTTGGGATGAGTGATTCAACTAGTAGGAAAATGTATGGACATGTAAAGGAATATTCCAATCTTATCTGTGGATTACTCATATAGAATACATTGAAACAGAGATCACAGACTATTATGAATATGTATTATGTGGGTATCTAAATGCAGGTCTGCACAAAGAAGAGGGCTTGAATATACTCCTAAATTTGCAGAATCAAAGTACATTTATATTTTGACAAGATAAAGTGTTTAATGTACATGCTTATTTTTTCATTTACCTCTAATTCTTTCAGCTGATGGGCAGACTACTATTCCAAACCATGTTAAATAAAAGCAATTATGAAATAATGATTACTTCAGCATGTGAAATCAATTTTAGAAATATATTGATTGATAATACATGCTCAGCTTATGAATTAAAGCATGCACAGACCTTATTTTTAATAACTTGATAACATGTATTTCATTTACAATTAATGGAAACTTCAGTGGGAAAATATCAGAATATTGAGGAAAAATGACAGAATTGAAAAACATATATTTTGAAGAAATTATATTTATTGTCTTTGATTCCTGATTTTGTTGATTTTAATTTGGAAATAAATTATGTAATATGTCCACATAATAAACATAGAACCTTATTTTACTTGAAAGAATAAGAGCAGAACATTTAGAATCTATGTTTACTTTATTTTTGTTATTTTATTTTGAAATAATTTTAGACTTACAGAAAAGTTATACAGACAGTTCAGAAAATTTCCATATTCCGTTAACCCATCTTCACCCAATGTAAAAACTTACACACTTATCATATAACAATTATCAACACTAAAAATTAAATTGCTAAAATACTGCTAACAAAATTAAATGCATTATTTACATTTTGTTAGTTTTTCCAATAATATGCTTGTTCTGTCCTATGATGAGTTCAGCATACTATGTGTATTTAGTTCAGACTTAAAAAAAAAAAAAAAAAAAANGTTAATAGTAAAATTCAGAAAACTGGGGCATCAACAGGTTGATTGATATTTTGAGGCTCTGGATTTTGTCCACACTATCCAAAGGTAACATATTTTACTGCAAATTATTTCAAGTATTTATAACATGGTGAAATAATCTAAATGAAAGTATATATTGTAAAATTGTAAAAATATGTTAAAATTACATGCCTAATTTTTGAACTGTCAAAAGTGTGACTCTTGATATTCAACCTGTTTGCTATAACTATAATGTTAAACTAAACTTACTTATCTTTTAAGAAAGACCATTAGCTAATTTGATCAGAAGAATACTACCAACACTGGGTAGCAAAAGTTTAAAGCATTTTACAAAGACCCTCGCAAAAATATTGTGCAGTGGACAAAAGGATTTCTGAATTTTATAGCTACAACAATAGTCCATATCTCTCTCTTATTTCTCAACTGCATATGACACTTGCATATGACAAAAGCAAACAAAATCCAATATGGGGAAAATATAAATTCTTTTCCTCAACAAAACCATCCAATTTTCTAATACACACATAACTGTCTATCCAGTTACCCAAATGAGAAACTTGGTATTTATTCTAGATGATCTTTTTTCTCACTTATCCAATGACATAGAGTAATTTCAGGCAATTTTATTTTGCAATAGTGTCTGCATTTTCCCTTTTCTATTTCCTTTTTTCTCAATCTCGTTCTATCCCTCATCTTTCTTGCCCATATTTTTATTGCAAAAATAATTGGATAATGTTTAGTACTGACTTATACTCAATTACAAATAAAACCTCTTCCCAGCAATGCAATTAAAATGTTCAAAAGTTTAAAATAATGTATATAATTTATGTTCTATTTGTATGAAAATTAATACACAAATGTATTTGTGTCTTGTGTGTGCTTATCTTCATTGAAAAAATATAGAAGGACACATATCAAACTGATTACAGTTACTTGTGAGAAGAGAATTCTACAGATAGCATAAGTAAAGCAATGTTTCTAGCGGAACTCTTTATTTATCTGTGTCATGTGAAAGTTTTTACAGTAGGATATACATTCTAGCCCCTTAACTGATATTCAGTTAAACAGTTCACTGGATTAGCTGAAGTTTTTCCTTTCTCACATAATCACACTGAGTTATGGCCATAACAGCACCCTGTCTTCTAATAGGTCATTCCTTTGAGCGTGAGCACTTCTAGTTCTGCATGTTGACTCATATACTCACCAACAGTCACCTGTCTTTCCAGCAGTTACCTGCAATTGAATAACTCAACTATATATTATGTTAAGATACAATATGACTGCAAAAAAAGAGTTCCTTCAATGAAAAAATAGGTTAAATACTCTGAAAAACTAAATGAACAAGGGTTGTTAAGACATTTCTGTCAAATTTGGGATGAGTGATTCAACTAGTAGGAAAAATGTATGGACATGTAAAGGAATATTCCAATCTTATCTGTGGATTACTCATATAGAATACATTGAAACAGAGATCACAGACTATTATGAATATGTATTATGTGGGTATCTAAATGCAGGTCTGCACAAAGAAGAGGGCTTGAATATACTCCTAAATTTGCAGAATCAAAGTACATTTATATTTTGACAAGATAAAGTGTTTAATGTACATGCTTATTTTTTCATTTACCTCTAATTCTTTCAGCTGATGGGCAGACTACTATTCCAAACCATGTTAAATAAAAGCAATTATGAAATAATGATTACTTCAGCATGTGAAATCAATTTTAGAAATATATTGATTGATAATACATGCTCAGCTTATGAATTAAAGCATGCACAGACCTTATTTTTAATAACTTGATAACATGTATTTCATTTACAATTAATGGAAACTTCAGTGGGAAAATATCAGAATATTGAGGAAAAATGACAGAATTGAAAAACATATATTTTGAAGAAATTATATTTATTGTCTTTGATTCCTGATTTTGTTGATTTTAATTTGGAAATAAATTATGTAATATGTCCACATAATAAACATAGAACCTTATTTTACTTGAAAGAATAAGAGCAGAACATTTAGAATCTATGTTTACTTTATTTTTGTTATTTTATTTTGAAATAATTTTAGACTTACAGAAAAGTTATACAGACAGTTCAGAAAATTTCCATATTCCGTTAACCCATCTTCACCCAATGTAAAACTTACACACTTATCATATAACAATTATCAACACTAAAATTAAATTGCTAAAATACTGCTAACAAAATTAAATGCATTATTTACATTTTGTTAGTTTTCCAATAATATGCTTGTTCTGTCCTATGATGAGTTCAGCATACTATGTGTATTTAGTTCAGACTTAAAAAAAAAAAAAAAAAAAAACCTTTTCTTAGGTTTAAGGCTACATGTGCAGGTTTGTCATATATGTAAACTGCATGTCCTTGGGCTTGGTGTACAGATTATTTCATCATCCAGGTAATAAGCATAGTACTCGATAGGTAGTTTTTGGATCCTCACTTTCTTTTGACAATCAGTCCTCAAGTAGGTCTTGGCATCTGTTGTTTCCTTCTTTATATCCATAGGTACTTGATGTTCAGCTCCCACTTGTAAGTGAGAAAATGTGATATTTAGTTTTTTCTTTCTCTGTTAATTTACTTAGGGTAATGGCCTACAGCGCCATCCATATTGCTGCAATGGACATGATCTCAATCTCTTTTATGGCTGCATAGTATTCCATGGTGTATATGTGGTATATTTTCTGTATCCAGTCTATCATTGATTGATTCCATGTCTTTGCTATTGTGAATGGTGCTGTGATGAATGGTGCATGTATCTTTATGGTAGAACGATTTATATTCCTTTGGGTATATACCCAATAATGGAGATTGTTCGACTGAATGATAATTCCATTTTAAGTTATTTGAGAAATTGCAAAATTACTTTCTACAGTAGCTGAACTAATTTACATTCCTAACAGCAGTGTGTAAGTGTTCCCTTTTCACCACAACTTTGCCAACATCTGTTATTTTTGGACTTTTTAATAACAACCATTTTAACTGGTATGAGATGGTACCCCCCTGTGGTTTTGATTTTCATTTCTCTAATGACTAGTGATGTTGAGCTTTTTTTTCATATACTTGTTGGCAAAGTATATGTCTTTTTTTTTTTTTTTTTTTTTTTTTTTTTTTTTTTTTTTTTTTTTTTTTTTTTTTTGAGATGGGGTTTTACTCTTTTTGCCCAGACTGGAGTGCAATGGTGCGATCTCAACTCACTGAAAGCTTTGCCTCCCTGGTTCAAGCAATTCTCCTGTCTCAGCCTCCTGAGTAGCTGGGATTATAGGCTAATTCTTGGTATTTTTAGTAGAGATGGGGTTTCATCATGTTGGTCAGGCTGGTCTCGAACTCCTGACTTCAGGTGATCCACCCGTTCTGGCCTCCCAAAGTGCTGGGATTACAGACGTGAGCCACCACATCCAGCTGTGTATGTCTTTTTTTGAGAAGTAACTCTTCATGCCATTTGACCACTTTTTGTTTGTTTTTTGCTTGTAAACTTAAGTTCCTTATAATTCTGAATATGATACCTTTGTCAGATGCATAGTTTGCATATATTTTCTCTCATTCTGTAGATTGTCTGTTTAATCTGTTGATAACTTCTTTTGCTGTGCAGAAGCTCTTTAGTTTAATTAGGTCTCATTTGTCTTTTTTTTTTTTTTTTTTTTTTTTTTTTGAGACAGGCTGGAGTGCAGTCACACAATCATGGCTCACTGTAGCCTTGACCTCCTGGACTCAATCAATCCTCCCACCTCCACCTCCCGAGCAGCTGGGACTAAAGGTATGCACCACCACGCTGGATTAATTTGTATATTTTCTGTAGACATGAGGTTTCACCATGTTGCCTGGGCTGGTTCCAAACCCCAGGGCTCAAGCAATCCACCTTAGCCTCTTAAAGTGTTGGGATTATAGGCATGAGTTCCCACACATGTCCCAATTTTTGTTTTTGTTGCAATTGCTTTTGACATCTTCATCATGAAATCTTTGCCAGGTCCTATGTCCAGGATGCTACTTCCTAGGTCATCTTGTAGGGGTTTTATAGTTTTAGGTCTTATATTTAAGTCTTTAATTCATCTTGAGTTGGTTTACATACATGGGGTGAGGAAGAGGTCCAGTTTTAATCTTCTGCATATGGCTAGCAAGTTTTTGTGCATCAGTTATTGAGTAGAAGAGAGTCCTGTCTCCATTGCTTGTTTTTACAGACTTCATCAAAGATCAGATGGTTGTAGGTGTTTGGCTATATTTCTGGGCTCTCTATTCTGTTCCATTGGTCTATGTGTCTGTTTTTCTACCAGTATCATGCTGATCTGGCTACTGTAGCCTTGTACATAGTTTGAAGTTGGGTAGCCTGATGGCCTCAGCTCTGTTCTTTTTGCTTAAGATTGCATTGGCTATTTGGACTATTTCTTGGTTTTATATGAATTTTAGAAATTTTTTAATTCTGTGAAGAATGTCATTGGTGGTTTGATAGGAATAGCATTAAATCTATGAATTACTTTGAGCAATATGGCCACTTTAACAATATTGATTCTTCCTATCTAAGAACATGAAATGTTTTTCCATCTGTTTATGTCACCTCTAATTTATTTGATAAGTAAATAGAGGTCTTTCACCTCCTTAATTAGCTGTATTCCCACATATTTTATTCTTTTTTTACCTCTTGTGAATGTGATTGTTATTCATGATTTGGCTCTCAGATGTGTTTGTGTATAGGAATACTATGAATTTTTGGACATTCGTTTTGTATGCTGAAACTTTGCTAAAGTTCTTTATCAGATCAAGACACTTTTGGGCAGAGACTGCGGGGTTTTCTAGGTATATAATCATATCATTTGCACAAAAAATAGTTTGACTTCTTTTCTTCTTATTTGGATGCCTTTCATTTATTTTTCTTGCCTAATTGTTCCGGCCAGGACTTCCAGCATTATGTTGAATAGGACTGGCGAGAGACAGCATCCTTGTCTCGTAGTGGTTTTCAAAGGGAATCTTCCAGCTTTCACATTTTCAGTACGATGTTGGCTGTGGTTTGTCATAGATGGATTTTATAATTTTGATCAATGTTCCTTCAATGCCTAGTTTGTTGAAGGTTTTTAACATAAAGGAATGTTGAATTTTATTACAAGCTTTGTCTTCATTTATTGAGATAACTGTGGCTTTTGTTTTTAGTTCTGTTTATGTTATGAATCTCATTTACTGATTTGCCTACGTTGAACCAACCTTGCATCCCAAGTGTAAAGCCTACTTGGTGACGGTGGATTAGGTTTTTGATGTGCTACTGAATTCAGTTTGCTACTGTTTTGTTGAGGATTTTGGCATCTATATTCAACAAGGATGTTGGCCCGGAGTTTTCTATTTTTTTGGTATGTCTCTGCCAGATATTGGTACTGAGGTGATGCTGACTTCATAGAATGAGTTAGGGAGTAGTCTCTCTCTCCTCCTCCATTTTTTTGGAATAGCCTCAGTAGAATGCTACCAGCCCTTTTTTTTTCTTTCTTTCTTTTTTGAGACAGAGTCTCGCTCTGTCACCCAGGCTGGAGTGCAGTGGCTGGATCTCAGCTCACTGCAAGCTCTGCCTGCCAGGTTCACGCCATTCTCCTGCCTCAGCCTCCCAGGTAGCTGGGACTACAGGCGCCACCACGTCGCCCGGCTAGTTTTTTTTTTT
>NW_016806805.1:3019263-3071620 GCF_001698545.2 Rhinopithecus bieti
AAAAAAAAAAAAAAAAAAGAAAGAAATCCCTGCTTTTTTCTGTTTTCCATTTGCTTGGTAGATTTTTCTCCATCCCTTTTCTTTGAGCCTATAGGTATCATTGCATGTGAGATGGGTCTCTTGAAGACAGCATACTGTTGGGTCGTGCTTCTTTATCCAGATTGAATTTCTATACCTTTTAATTGGGACAATTAGTCCATTTACATTCAAGGTTAGTATTGATATGTGCAGATTGTTCCTGTTATATTGTTAGCTCTTTATTATACAGACTTGACTGTGTGATTGCTTCATAGTGTTACTGGTCTGTGTACTTAAGTATGCTTTTGTAGTGATTCCTTCCCATGTGTTCCCTTTAGGACCTCTTGTAAGGCAAGTCTGGTGGTAATGAAATCTCAGCATTTGCTTGTCTAAAAATGATCTTATTTTCCCTGCATTTATAAAGTTTAGTTTGGATATGAAATTCTTGGTTGAAAATAATTTTCTTAGTAATTCAAAATGTAGGCACAACTTTACTTCATGTCTCTTTAGTCTCCTGTTAGCTGTAATTTTTTTTGGTCTTTTCTTGTCTTCCATAACCTTAACACTTGAAAAGAACTAGTCAGCTATTTTGTAGACTAGGGCTTACCCATATTTTATCATGATTAGACTGAGATTATGAGTTTTAAAAAATTACAAAGGTGAAGTGCTCTGCTTATCATATTATGTCAGTGGTACAGAATATCAACATAATTTAATCCTGGTGACATTAACTTGAATCACTTGGATAACATGTCATCTACCAGGTGTTCTCCATTGCAAAGTTACTGTTTTCCCTTTCCGTTCTCTGTATGTTAAAAATAGTCACTAAGTCCAGTTTGCATTCAAGAAAAGGGGTATTTAAGTCCACTTGCTAGAGGGAGAAATACTAAATTATCTGTGGACCTAGGTGGGCAGATCACAAGGTCAGGAGATTAAGACCATACTGGCTAACACAGTGATACCCCATCTCTGCTAAAAATACAAAAATTAGCTGGGCATATTGGTGCACACCTGTAGTCCCAGCTACTCAGGGGGCTGAGGCAGGAGAATCGTTTGAACCTGGGAGGTGGAGGTTGCAGTGAGCCAAGTTTGTGGCGCTGCACCCAAGCCTGGATGACACAGCAAGACTTCATCTCAAAAAAACAAAAACAAAACAAACAAAATATTTTGTTCCTTCTTAACGTTTTTTCCACTAATTTTTGCATTTTTTTTATTTAATTTGCCTGCAGCATCTATTTCTGTGGTTCTTTTCTCCATTTATAATTTGGAATTATTTTGTAAGAAATAATTCATCCACATTTCTTTACTCAATCAGTCATTTATATCAGTAGAATCATAGATATTTACTTTAGTCTATGGTCATAATCTAATATATAATATTTATTTCACTTTCAAATTCTTCTAACATGAGCTGTTAGGAACTTTTTCTAACCGGTTCATGTATTTTTTCAGCATGTATCTGTTCTTTCATTTTCTGAAGCACTTTCTTTAGACCTTTTAGTTTTCTGACATTACAAGATGCCCCAGGTTCATCTTATATTTCCCTTTTCCCACTCTACCTAAAACCTGCCATTTCTCCAAGGAGCTCTGGCTTTTTTCCCAAAAAAATTGTATTTGGAAATCAAAATCATAGGTTTACACAGCTATCTCCTAGTCTAGTCTAGTGTCACAGGGTTTATTTTACTATTACTTTAGTGGTTATTTGTAGCTTCCTTCTCTGACAGTGATTATCTCATTCTCATTATCTACAAATATTTACTTATTCTTTCAACCCTTGTATACAAGAAAGATATTTTCAGAATTGTTATTCTGTAAATACGTAAGAAATACATTTAGCAACCAGAGTACAGTGTTTTTGTAGAATTCTTTTTGTCTGTGGAATCAAGTCGAACACAGTATTCCAAAGTGACTCAGGTCAGCTATTTTTTTCAGCCCCTTCAGTGCGGTTATGTCATCGTTTTACAATATAGCTAGAATAATTTGTCACAGTCACATTCCACCTTGAGTTTCTCGGACTTTCTGGTTTTATCATTTGTTTGTTTTTAATTTGCACATAGTAGGGTTCACTCTTTATGTTATACAGTTCTACAGAGTTTGGCAAATGCATAGAACCATGTATCCACCACTACAGAAGTTTGCACAACTGTTCTATTATCATTAAAATTTATCTGTGTGATGTCTTTGTAGAAAACATCTCTCCCTTTCCCAATCTTGGCAGCCACTGAATTTTTTGTATTGTTCTTATAGTTTTGACTTTTCTAAATGTCATATAAATGGAATTTTAAATAAATAGATTTTGTGTCTGGCTTCTATTATTTACCAAAATACATTTTGAATTACAATTTTCTTGATTCGATCAATGATATGTTCCTTTTTATTTCTACCTGTATTCCATTTTGTGAATATACTCCAACTTGCTCATCTGCTGAAGGATATCTGGGTTGTTTCCAGTATTTGGTTACTAAGAACAAAGTTGTATAAACATTCACCTGGGCCTTTTTAAACCGATGTATTAAGATGTAATTCACTCATGTAAAGTATAAAATTTAATAGATTTTAGTATACTCAGAGTTGTACAACAGTCATCACAATCCATTTTAGAAAATTTCCATCATGCCATAAAGAAGTCCCATGCTCATTAGTAGTCACTCCTCATTTACTCCTAACCACCCTGCCCTAGGCAACTACGGATCTACTTCTGTCTCTATGGATTTACCTATCCTGGACATTGTATATAAAACATGGTCCTTTAAGCGGCTTTTTTTCACTTAGTATAACGTTTCCAAGGATCATCCATGCTGTAGCATTTTCAGTATATTATGCTTTATTTAAAATGCAATTCAGTTTTACAGATGTACCTATCACATTTTATTTATATTTTGATCTATTTTAAGCATTGTGTATTTCCACTTTTGGCTGTTATAAATAATGCTATTGTGAACATTCACGTATACATTTTGTGTGAACATATGTTTTATCTCTTTTGATTATAGACATAAAAAATAAATTTCTGGCTCTTCCCTTTTGCGGCCATTGCCGAAGCGGGAGCGGCCAAAATGCAGTTTAATCCCTTTGTGACTTCCGACCAAAGCAAGAATCACAAAAGGCATTTCAATGCACCTTCCTACATTCGCAGGAAGATTATGTCTTCGCCTCTTTCCGAAGAGCTGAGACACGAGTACAACGTGCCATCCATGCCCATCCGAAAGGATGATGAATTTCAGGTTGTACGAGGACACTATAAAGGTCAGCAAATTGTCAACGTAGTCCAGGTTTACAGGAAGAAATATGTTATCTACATTGAACGGGTGCAGCGGGAAAAGGCTAATGGCACAACTATCCACGTAGGCATTCACCCCAGCAAGGTGGTTCTCACTAGGCTAAAACTGGACAAAGACTGCAAAAAGATCCTTGAACGGAAAGCCAAATCTCTCCAAGTAGGAAAGGAAAAGGGCAAATACAAGGAAGAAACAATTGAGAAGATGCAGGAATAAAGTAATCTTATATAAAAGCTTTGATTAAAACTTGAAACAAAAATAAATAAATAAGTAAATTTCTGGGTAATATGATGTTCAATATTTTGAGGAACTGCCAAACTGATTCCAATGCAGCCACATCATTGACCATTGTGGGACATTCCCATCATCTCTAAGACATTTCCATCATTTCTGTATGGGTTACACTGGAAGATTCAATTCTGTTAACATCTCAATTATTCTCAATTTAGTATATAGATTAACGTAATTGCAATCCAAACTTCCATCAAGTTTTTTTGTGATTTTTAAAAATCTGATTATAAAAGATATAAGAAAAAATAAACTAGGAGAGCCTTTTTTTTTTCTTTTTTTAAAAAAAGAAAAAGAAAAAAGTTGGAGAACTAACACTTCATAACTTTCAGATTTACTGTGAATCTATAGTAATTAAGAAAATGTGATACTGACAAAAGGATTGCACATAGATCCATGAAACAGAATAGAGAGCCAGGAAATAGACCCAGCCAAATATAGCCAACTATTTTGTAAAAAAGGTGTAAAGAAAATTCACTGAAGGAAGATTGTCTTCTAGACAAATGACAATGAATAAATCGTATGTCCATATGCAAAAAAGGGAAAAAGAAAAGTCAACCAATACTTCACATCTTATACAAAGTTAACACAAAATAAATCATAGCTCTAAATTCAATATGTAAAAGTATAAAACTTCCAGAAAAAGAAAAATATTTGCAACTTTGTGTTTAGCAATGAGGTACAGATACAACACCAAGGCTATGATTTTTAAATAAAAATTTGATAAATCGGAGTTTATTTAAACGTGTTTAAGTCTTGCTCTGCGAAAGGCACAGTTAAGGCAATTCAAAGGCAAGTCACATGTTGGAAGAAAATGTTAGGAAATATGTCATAGAAAAACATCATATTTTTAGAATCAACTTTATGAATGTACAATTTAAATATCATATCATTCAACCAATGTAAATGTAAAATTAAATGAATTTTAATAAATTTCTAGATTTGTGCAACTATCGCCTCAATCCAGCTTGATAATGTTTTTATAAACCCCCAATTACTCCCAGCCTTTTGCATTCAATCCCTACTCCCATCCCCAGTTCCAGGCAACCAGTTATCTACACTGTCTCTATAAACTTGATTTGTGGGGGCATTTTTCATTCTTATTTACATAGGATATTTTTATAATATATAGTCTTTTGTATCTGACTTATTTCACCTAGCATAATGTTTCTGAAGATCATCTATCTTGTGGCATGAATCTGTAACAATATTTCAATTATTTTTATTGCTGAATAATATTCCATCCTATAGATATAGCACCTTATGTCTATCCATTCACCACTACCACTAACTTTCACTATATAAACTTTGTATGCCTTTTGTTAAATTTATTTCTAGTAATTGATATCTTCTTACACTATTAAAAACAAAAGGTTTTTTAATGGATTTTATTTTCAGAATATTAGTTGATAATATATAAAAATACAATTGATTTTTCCTGTTTCATGATTAATATATAAATATAGATCTTATATCCTATGAGCTTGCCAAACTGTTTATTGACAATAATAATGTTATCTTAGATTCTTTTGGATTTCCTATATAAAAGATTAGGCTATGTAAGAATAAAATCAGTTTTACTTCTTTTCTTAAATTCGAGTGCCAGTAAGTTGTGTTTCTTTGTTGTTGTTGTTGTTTTCTTGTTGTTTTTGCTTTATTACATGTGGTAGACTCTTTGGTGCAATGTTGAATAAAAGTGGTAAGAACAGAAATCCTTAGCTTGTTCCACATTCGTCTTTCACTATTAATTATGGCGCTAGTGATAGGTTTTTGTGGATTTCCTTTGTCAGCAGAAAGAAGTTCCCTTTTACTCCTAGCATGTTAAGAATTTGTATTATAAATAGATGTTCTATTTTTGGTAAATGTTTCCTTCTGAATCTATTGAGACTACCATCTGCTTTTGTCCTTTGTTCTACTAGTATGGTGTGCTACATGAATTGATTTGGGGATGTTAAATCAACCTTGCATTTCTAGGATAAATAATACTTGTTTATTTTGTATAATCCTTTTGATGTGTTGATGATTCATTTTGCTAATGTTTTGTTAAGGATTTCTGGGCTTATGTTGTTAAGAAGTATTGATCTCTAACTTTTTTTATTTGTGGGTTATTTAACTGTCTTTCATTTTATCAGTGTGATCATAAATGAGTGGGGAAATGCTCTCTCCACTTTCTGAAACAGTTTACAAAGCTGATATTATTTGTTTCTTAAACATTTGATGGAATTCACAATGAAGTCTTTAAGGTATAAAATTTCCTTTGCAGGAATACTTTGTTCTAAATTTAATGTATTTACTTGTTATAAATAAACCCATATTTATTATTGCTTATTTATTTATTTATTTATTTATTTATTTATTTATTTATTGAGACAGATTCTCTCTGTTGCCCAGGCAGCAGTGCAGTGGTTCAATCTCTGCTCACTGCAACCTCCGTTCCCTGGGTTCAAGTGATTCTTGTGCCTCAGCCTCCTAAGTAGCTGGGATTACAGGTGCGAGCCACCACACTCGACTAATTTTTTAATTTTTGGTGGGCCAATGGGATTTCTCCATATTGGCCAGGGTGGTTTGAATTCCTGGCTTCAAGTGATCAGTGCTCCTTGGCCTCCCAAAGTGTTGGGATTATAGGCATGAGCCAACACACTTGGCCTATTATCAGTTTTTAAATCAGTTTTGGTAATGGTTTTGTTATTCTAGACATTCTTTGGTTTATATAAGTACTATAATATGTAGACATAAATTTATTCTCAATATTACATTAAAATATTTTTAGTTACTTACAGTCAGCACAGTGTTCCCTCTTTCATTACTAATTTTGGGAATTTTTGTCTTACTGTCTTTGTCAATCTGTCTAAACATTTTTCTATTTTTTATATATTTTTAAACAACTGACTTTCGGTTTCACTTATTTTTCTATTGTTTTCTGTTGTTATTTCATTAATTTACACCTAATCTTTACCACTTTACTTTGACTTCTTTTAGTTTGTTTTCCATTTTTTTTTTTTTATTATACTTTAAGATCTGGGATACATGTGAAGAGTGTACAGGTTTGTTATATAGGTATACACCTGCCACGGTAATTTGCTTTACCCATCAACCTGACATCCACATTAGATATTTCTCCTAATGCTATGCTTCCCCTAGTCCCACACCCCCTGACAGGCCCTGGTACATGATGTTCCCCTCCCTATGTCCATGTGTTCTCATTGTTCAACTTCCACTTATGAGTGAGAACATGCAGTGTTTGGTTTTCTGTTTCTGTGTTAGTTTGCTGAGAATTACGGTTTCCGGCTTCATCCATGTCCTTGCAAAGACATGAACTCAACCCATTTTATGACTGCAGAGTATTCCATGGTATACACGTGCCACATTTTCTTTACCCCGTCTATCACTGATGGGCATTTGGGTTGGTTCCAAGTCTTTGCTATTGTGAATAGTACTGCAATAAACATACATGTGCATGTGTCTTTATAGTAGAATGATTTGTAATCCTTTGAGTTTATACCTAGTAATGGGATTGCTGGGTCAAATGGTATTTCTGGTTCTAGATCTTTGAGGAATTGCCACACTGTCTTCCACAATGGTTGAACTAATTTACACTCCCACCAACAGTGTAAACATGTTTCTATTTCTCCACATCCTCTCCAGCATCTGTTGTTTTCTGATTTTTTAATAATCGCCATTCTAACTGGTATGAGATGGTATCTCATTGTGGGTTTGATTTGCATTTCTCTACTGACCAGTGATGATGCACTTTTTTTCATATGCTTTTGGCCACTTAAATGTCTTCTTTTGAGAAGTGTTTGTTCATATCTTTTGCCCACTTTTGATGGGGTTGCTTTTCCTTGAAAATTTGTTTAAGTTCCTTGTAGATTCTGGATATTAGCCCTTTGTCAGATTAATAGATTGCAAAACTTTCTCCCATTCTGTATGTTGCTTGTTCACTCCGACGATAGTTTTCTTTGCTGTGCCGAAGCTCTTTAATTAAATTAGATCCCATTTGTCAATTTTGGCTTTTGTTGCCATTGCTTTTGGTGTTTTAGTCATGAAGTCTTTGCCCATGCCTATGTCCTGAATGGCATTGTCTAGGTTTTGCTTGTAGGGTTTTATGGTTTTAGGACTTATGTTTAAGTCTTTAATTCATCTTGAGTTAATTTTGCATAAGGTGTAAGGGAAGGGTTCAGTTTCAGTTTTCTGAATATGGCTAGTCAGTTTTCCCAACACCATGTTTAAATAGGCAATCCTTTCTCCATTGCTTGCTTTTGTAAGGTTTGTCAAAGATCAGATGGTGGTAGATGTGTGGTAGAGATGGTGGCTCTCTGTTTTGTTCCATTGGTCTAGACATCTGTTTTGGTACTAGTACCATGCTGTCTTGGTTACTGTAGACCTGTGGTATACTTTGAAGTCAGGTAGCATGATGCCTCCAGCTTTGTTCTTTTGCTTTGGATTGTCTTGGCTATACAGGCTCCTTTCTGGTTCCCTATGACATTTAAAGCAGTTTTCTAATTCTGTGAAAAGCCAATGGTAGCTTGATGCGGATGGCATTGAATCTATAAATTACTTTGGGCAGTATGGCCATTTTCACAATATTGATTCTTCCTATCCATGAGCATGGAATGTTTTCCATTTGTTTGTGTCCTCTTTTATTTCCTTGAGCAGTGGTTTGTAGTTCTCCTTGAAGAGGTCCTTCACATCCATTGTAAGTTGTATTCCCAGGTATTTTATTCTCTTTGTAGCAACTGTGAATTGGAGCTCACTCATAATTTGGCTCTCTGATTGTCTATTATTGGTGTATAGTAATGCTTGTGATTTTGCATATTGATTTTGTATCCTGAGACTTTGCTGAAGTTGCTTATCAGTTTAAGGAGATTTGGGGCTGAGATGATGGGGTTTTCTAAATATACGATCATGTCATCTGCACACAGAGACAATTAGACTTCCTCTCTTCCTATTTGAATACTTTTATTTCTTTCTCTTGCCTGACTGCCCTGGCCAGAGCTTCCAATATTATGTGCAATAGCAGTGGTGAGAGAGGGCATCCTTGTCTTGTGCCAGTTTGCAAAGGGAATGCTTCCATCTTATGACCATGCAGTATGATATTGGCTGTGGGTTTTTTCATAAATAGCTCNACCTGGCACTACCAGCTCTTTTTTATATGTCTGGAAGAATTCAGCTGTGAATCTGTCTCGTCCAGGGCTTTTGTTTGTTGGCAGGCTTTTTATTACTGATTCAATTTCAGAACTCATTATTAGTCTGTTCAGGTTTCTTCCTAGTTCAGTCTTTGGAGTTTGTATGTGTCCAGAAGCTTGTCTTCTTCTTCTAGATTTTCTGGCTTGTGTGTATAGTGGTATTCGTAGTGGTCTCTGGGATTTTTTGTTGTATTTCTGTGTGGTCAATGGCAACATCCCCTTTGTCATTTCTAATTGTGTTTATTTGACTCCTCTCTTTTTCTTTATTAATCTAGCTAACATTCTATCTGTCTTATTAATTTTTTTCAAACAACCAACTCCTGACTTCATTAGTCTTTCATATGGTTTTTCACCATAAAGACAGAAAATGCTGTAGCATTTTCAGTATAGTATGCTTTATTTAAAATGCCATTCAGTTTTACAGATGTATCTATCACATTTTATTTATATTTGGATCCGTTTTAAGCATTGTGTATTTCCTCTTTTGGGCTATTATAAATAAAGCTATTGTAAACATTAATGTATACATTTTGTATGAACTATGTTTTTATTTCTTTTGATTATAGACATAAAAAATAAATTTCTGGGTAATATGATCCTTAATATTTTGAGAAATTGCCAAACTGATTCCAGCAAGGCCACATCATTGACAATTGTGGGGCATTCCCATCATTTCCCATCTCAATTTCCTTTAGTTTCTCTCTGATTTTAGTTTTCTCTCTGATTTTGGTTACTTCTTGTCATATACCAGCTTTCTGATTGATTTGTTTTCATTTCTCTCATTCCTCTAGTTGTGATAATAGGTTGTTACTTTGAGCTCTTTCTAATTTTTTGATGTGGACATTTACTGCTATAATTCTCCCTCTTAATACTGCCCTAGCTGTTTCCCGTCCCAGAGATTCTGGTATCTTACTAATTTCAAATAATTTTTGGATTTCTACCTTAGTTTCATTATTTATCCAAAAGTCATTCAGGAGCAGGTTATTTCATTTCCATGTCATTATATGGTTTTGAGCAATTTTCTTAGTACTGATTTTTATTTTCCTTGCGCTGTGTTCAATTGTTTTTGGTATGATTACAGGTTTTCCGAATTTGCTGAAGATTGTTTTATGTTTGATTGTTGTGTGGTCAATTTTAGAGTATGTGCCATGTCCATATGAGAAGAATGCATACACTGTTGTCTTTTGGTTGCATGCTCTACAGATATCTATTAGATCCATTTGGTCAAATGTCAAACTCAGGTTCTGAACATCTTTATTATTTTCTACCTCTATGATCTGTCTAACACTTTCAGTGGGTGTTGAAGTTTTCCACTATTTTTATGTGGTTACCCAAGTCTCTTCCTAATTCTTTATGAATCTGAGTGATCCT
The DNA here is from genome assembly GCF_001698545.2 of Rhinopithecus bieti. Classification (NCBI taxonomy): domain Eukaryota; kingdom Metazoa; phylum Chordata; class Mammalia; order Primates; family Cercopithecidae; genus Rhinopithecus; species Rhinopithecus bieti. Next base: position 3,029,405 of record NW_016806805.1, read on the forward strand.
GTACTGGGTTGTGTGTATAGGATATTTAGATCTTCTTGTTGAAATGAGCTCTTTACCATTATGTAATTTCCTTCTTTGTCTTTTCTGACCTTTGTTGGTTTAAAGTCTGCTTGTCTGAAATTAGTATAGAAATCCCTGCTTTTTGGCCAGGCGCGGTGGCTCAAGCCTGTAATCCCAGCTCTTTGGGAGGCCGAGATGGGCGGATCACGAGGTCAGGAGATGGAGACCATCCTGGCTAACATGGTGAAACCCCGTCTCTACTAAAAAAAATACAGGCCGGGCGCGGTGGCTGAAGCCTGTAATCCCAGCACTTTGGGAGGCTGAGACGGCAGATCACGGAGGGTCAGCGAGATCGAGCCATCCTGGCTAACATGGGGGGTGAAACCCGGTCTCTACTAACAGAAAATAAAAAAACTAAGCAGGCGAGCGTGGCGGGGCGCCTGCTAGTCCCAGCCTTACACGGGAGGCTGAGCGCAGGGGGAGAATGGCGTCAAACCCGGGGAGCGTGGAGCTTGCAGTTCAGCTGAGATCCAGCCACTGCGCTCCAGCCTGGGTGACAGAGCTGAGACTCGCTCCAAAAAAAAAAAAAAAAAAAAGAAAGAAATCCCCTTGCTTTTTTCTGTTTTCCATTGCTTGCGTAGATTTTTCTCCATCCCTTTTCTTTGAGCCTATAGGTATCATTGCCCCATGTGAGATGGGTCTCTGGAAGACAGCATACTGTCTGGGGTGCGGTGCTTCTTTAATTCCAGATGAATTTCGTATACCTTTTAATTGGCGGGACAATTAGCTCCATTTACATCAAGCGTTGTAGTAGCCTTGATAATGTGCAGATTGTTCCTGTTATATTGCTTAGCCTCTTTATTATACAGACTTGACTTGCTGATTGCTTCATAGTGTTACTGTCTGTGTGGTCTTAAGTATGGCTTTTGTAGCTGATTCCTTCCCATGTGCTTCCCTTTTAGACCTCTTGTAAGGCAAGTCTGCAGGGTCGGTAAATGAGAATCTCAGCCATTTGCCCTTGTCCTAAAAAATGATCTTATTCTTCCCTGCAGTTTAAAAGTGTTAGGTTTGATATGCAAATTCTTGCGTTGAAAATAATTTTCTTAAGTTAATTCAGAAATGTAGGCCCACAACTCTACTTCATGTCTCTTTAGCTCCTGGCTTAGCCTGTTAATTTTTTTTGGTCTTTTCTTGCTCTTCCAGTAACCTATTAACACTTGAAAAGAACTAGGCTCAGCTATTTTGTAGACTAGGGCTTACCCAATTTTATCATGATTAGACTGAGATTGATGAGCTTTTAAAAATTTACAAAGCGTGAAGTGCTCTGCCTTTATGCATATTATGTCAGTTGTACAGAAATCAAACATAATTTAATCCTGGTGACATTAACTTGAATCACTTGGATAACATGTCATCTACAGGCGTGTTCTCCTTGCAAAGTTTACTGTTTTCCCTTCCGTTCTTGCTGTATGCTTAAAAATAGTCACTAAGTCCAGTTTGCATTCAAGAAAAGCGGGGTATTTAAGTCCACTTGCCTAGGGAGGGAGAAATACTACAATTATCTGTGGACCTAAGTGGGCAGATCACAAGGTCAGGAGATTAAGACCGGATACTGGCTAACACAGCTGATAACCCCATTCTACTTGCTAAAAATACCAAAAAATTAGCTGGGCATGATTGGTGCACACCTGTACGTCCCAGCTTTACTCAGGGCGGGCTTAGGCAGGAGAATCGTTTTGCAACCTGCGCCGCGCGTCGCCGCGCTTGCAGTGCAGCCAGTTTGTGCGCCTGCACCCAAGGCCTGGATGACACAGCAAGACTTCATCTCAAAAAAACAAAAAGCAAAACAAACAAAATAATTTTTGTTCCTCTTAACCGTTTTTTCCACTAATTTTTGCATTTTTTTTTTATTTAATTTGCCTGCGCCATCTATTTCTGTGGTTCTTTTTCTCCATTTATAATTTGGAATTATTTTGTAAAGAAATAATTCATCCACATTTCTTTACTCAATCAGCTCATTTATATTCTCGAGCAATCATAGATATTTACTTTAGTCTATGCGTTCATTAATCTAAATATAATATTTATTTCACTTTCAAATTCTTTTCTAACATGGACTGTTAGGAACTTTTCTAACCGCGTTCATGTATCTTTTCAGCATGTATCTGTTCTTTCATTTTCTGAAGCACTTTCTTTCAGACCTTTTTAGTTTTTCTGACATTACAAGATGCCCCAGGTTCATCTTAATTCCTTTTCCCACTCTACCTAAAAAACCGTGCCATTTCTCCAGGAGCTCTGGCTTTTTCCCAAAAAAAAATTGTATTTGGAAATCAAAAAAATCATAGCGTTTACACAGCTATCTCCTAGCTCTAGTCTTGTGTCAACAGGGGTTTATTTTACTATTACTTTAGTTGGTTATTTGTATGCTTCCTTCTCCTGACAGTGATTATCTCATCTCATGGAGCGGGAATATTTACTTATTCTTTTCAACCCTTTGTATACAAGAAAGGATATTCTTCAGAATTGCTTATTCTGTAAAATTTTTTTTTTTTTTTTTTTTTTTCGGTTTAAGAAATACATTTAGCAACCAGAGTACCAGGCTGTTTTTTTTGCTAGAATTCTTTTTGTCTGTGGCAATCAAGGTCGAACACAGTTATTCCAAAGTGACTCAGGTCAGGCCCTATTTTTTTCAGCCCCTTCAGTGCGGTTATGTCATCGCTTTTACAATATAGGCTAGGAATAATTTGTCACAGTCACATTCACTTGGAGTTTCATCGGACTTTCTGCGTTTTATCATTTGTTTGTTTTTAATTTGCCATAGTAGGGTTCGACTCTTTCTCGTTTACAGTCTCTTACAGAGTTTTGCAAATGCATAGAACCATGTATCCACCACTACAGGAAAGTTTGACCAACTTGTTCTTATTATCATTAAAATTTATCTGTGGTGATGTCTTTTGCTAGAAAACATCTCTCCCTTTCCCAATCTTTGGCAGCAACTGAATTTTTTTATTGTTTCTTATAGTTTTGACTTTTCTAAATGTCATATAAATGGAATTTTTAAATAAATTAGATTTTTGTGTCTGGCTTCTATTATTTACCAACGCATACATTTTGAATTACAATTTTCTTTGATTCGGCATCAATTGATATGTTCCTTTTTTATTGTTCTACCTGTATTCCCATTTTGCTGAATATACTCCAACTTCGCTCATTCTGCTGAAGGATATCTGGGTTGTTTCCAGCTATTTGGTTACTAAGAACAAAAGTGTATAAACATACTCACCTGGGCCTTTTTAAACCGATGGTATATAAGATGTAATTCACTTCAATGTAAAGCTATTAAAAATTCTAACTAGTATTTTAGTATACTCAGAGTTGCTACAACCAGTCATCACAATCCATTTTAGGAAAATTTCCATCATGGCCCCATAAAGAAGTTCCCCAGCCTCATTAGTAGTCACTCCTCATTTACTTCTAAACCACCCTGCCTCCCTTAGGCAACTACGGATCTACTTTCTGTCTCTTATGGATTTACCTATCCTGGACATTGTATATAAAACATGGCTCCTTTAAGCCGGCTTTTTTTCACTTGAAGTATAACGTTTCCAAGGATCATCCATGCTGTAGCCATTTTTCAGCTAGTATTATGCTTTATTTAAAAAATGCAATTCAGTTTACAGATGTACCTATCACATTTTATTTATTATTTTTGATCTATTTTTAAAGCATTTGCTGTATTTTCCACTTTTTGGCTGGTATAAATAATGCCCTATTTTCGAACATGCACGCGTATACATTTTTGCTGTGGCAACAACATACCGTTTTTATTCTCTTTTGATTATAGACACTAAAAAATAGAATTTTCTGGCCCTCTTCCCTTTTGCGCGCCGATTGCCGAAGGGGGAGCGGCCAAAATGCCAGTTTAATCCCTTTGTGACTTGCGACCAAAGCCCAAGAATCACAAAAGGCATTTTCAATGCCACCTTCCTAACATTCGCAGGAAGATTATGTTCTTCGCCTCTTTCCGAAGAGCTTGAGACACGAGTACAACGTGCCATCCATGGCCCCATCCCGAAAGGATGGATGAATTCAGGTTGTTACGAGGGACACTTATAAAGGTCAAGCAAATTGTCAACGGTAGTTCCAGGTTTACAGGAAGAAATATGTTATCTACATTGAACGGGGTGTGCCAGCCGGGGAAAGGCTAATGGCACAACTCATCCACGTTAGGCATTCACCCCAGCAAGGTGGTTCTCACTAGGCTAAAACTGGACAAAGACTGCAAAAGATCCTTGAACGGAAAGCCAAATCTCGCCAAGTAGGAAAGGAAAAGGGCAAATACAAGGAAGAAACAATTGAGAAGATGCAGGAATAAAGTAATCTTATATAAAAGCTTTGATTAAAACTTGAAACAAAATAAATAAATAAGTAAATTTCTGGGTAATATGATGTTCAATATTTTGAGGAACTGCCAAACTGATTCCAATGCAGCCACATCATTGACCATTGTGGGACATTCCCATCATCTCTAAGACATTTCCATCATTTCTGTATGGGTTACACTGGAAGATTCAATTCTGTTAACATCTCAATTATTCTCAATTTAGTATATAGATTAACGTAATTGCAATCCAAACTTCCATCAAGTTTTTTTGTGATTTTAAAATCTGATTATAAAAGATATAAGAAAAAATAAACTAGGAGAGCCTTTTTTTTTTTCTTTTTTTAAAAAAAGAAAAGAAAAAAGTTGGAGAACTAACACTTCATAACTTTCAGATTTACTGTGAATCTATAGTAATTAAGAAAATGTGATACTGACAAAAGGATTGCACATAGATCCATGAAACAGAATAGAGAGCCAGGAAATAGACCCAGCCAAATATAGCCAACTATTTTGTAAAAAAGGTGTAAAGAAAATTCACTGAAGGAAGATTGTCTTCTAGACAAATGACAATGAATAAATCGTATGTCCATATGCAAAAAAGGGAAAAGAAAAGTCAACCAATACTTCACATCTTATACAAAGTTAACACAAAATAAATCATAGCTCTAAATTCAATATGTAAAAGTATAAAACTTCCAGAAAAGAAAATATTTGCAACTTTGTGTTTAGCAATGAGGTACAGATACAACACCAAGGCTATGATTTTAAATAAAATTTGATAAATCGGAGTTTATTTAAACGTGTTTAAGTCTTGCTCTGCGAAAGGCACAGTTAAGGCAATTCAAAGGCAAGTCACATGTTGGAAGAAAATGTTAGGAAATATGTCATAGAAAACATCATATTTTAGAATCAACTTTATGAATGTACAATTTAAATATCATATCATTCAACCAATGTAAATGTAAAATTAAATGAATTTTAATAAATTTCTAGATTTGTGCAACTATCGCCTCAATCCAGCTTGATAATGTTTTATAAACCCCAATTACTCCCAGCCTTTTGCATTCAATCCCTACTCCCATCCCCAGTTCCAGGCAACCAGTTATCTACACTGTCTCTATAAACTTGATTTGTGGGGCATTTTCATTCTTATTTACATAGGATATTTTATAATATATAGTCTTTTGTATCTGACTTATTTCACCTAGCATAATGTTTCTGAAGATCATCTATCTTGTGGCATGAATCTGTAACAATATTTCAATTATTTTATTGCTGAATAATATTCCATCCTATAGATATAGCACCTTATGTCTATCCATTCACCACTACCACTAACTTTCACTATATAAACTTTGTATGCCTTTTGTTAAATTTATTTCTAGTAATTGATATCTTCTTACACTATTAAAACAAAAGGTTTTTTAATGGATTTTATTTTCAGAATATTAGTTGATAATATATAAAATACAATTGATTTTCCTGTTTCATGATTAATATATAAATATAGATCTTATATCCTATGAGCTTGCCAAACTGTTTATTGACAATAATAATGTTATCTTAGATTCTTTTGGATTTCCTATATAAAAGATTAGGCTATGTAAGAATAAAATCAGTTTTACTTCTTTTCTTAAATTCGAGTGCCAGTAAGTTGTGTTTCTTTGTTGTTGTTGTTGTTTTCTTGTTGTTTTGCTTTATTACATGTGGTAGACTCTTTGGTGCAATGTTGAATAAAAGTGGTAAGAACAGAAATCCTTAGCTTGTTCCACATTCGTCTTTCACTATTAATTATGGCGCTAGTGATAGGTTTTGTGGATTTCCTTTGTCAGCAGAAAGAAGTTCCCTTTTACTCCTAGCATGTTAAGAATTTGTATTATAAATAGATGTTCTATTTTGGTAAATGTTTCCTTCTGAATCTATTGAGACTACCATCTGCTTTTGTCCTTTGTTCTACTAGTATGGTGTGCTACATGAATTGATTTGGGGATGTTAAATCAACCTTGCATTTCTAGGATAAATAATACTTGTTTATTTTGTATAATCCTTTTGATGTGTTGATGATTCATTTTGCTAATGTTTTGTTAAGGATTTCTGGGCTTATGTTGTTAAGAAGTATTGATCTCTAACTTTTTTTATTTGTGGGTTATTTAACTGTCTTTCATTTTATCAGTGTGATCATAAATGAGTGGGGAAATGCTCTCTCCACTTTCTGAAACAGTTTACAAAGCTGATATTATTTGTTTCTTAAACATTTGATGGAATTCACAATGAAGTCTTTAAGGTATAAAATTTCCTTTGCAGGAATACTTTGTTCTAAATTTAATGTATTTACTTGTTATAAATAAACCCATATTTATTATTGCTTATTTATTTATTTATTTATTTATTTATTTATTTATTTATTGAGACAGATTCTCTCTGTTGCCCAGGCAGCAGTGCAGTGGTTCAATCTCTGCTCACTGCAACCTCCGTTCCCTGGGTTCAAGTGATTCTTGTGCCTCAGCCTCCTAAGTAGCTGGGATTACAGGTGCGAGCCACCACACTCGACTAATTTTTTAATTTTGGTGGGCCAATGGGATTTCTCCATATTGGCCAGGGTGGTTTGAATTCCTGGCTTCAAGTGATCAGTGCTCCTTGGCCTCCCAAAGTGTTGGGATTATAGGCATGAGCCAACACACTTGGCCTATTATCAGTTTTAAATCAGTTTTGGTAATGGTTTTGTTATTCTAGACATTCTTTGGTTTATATAAGTACTATAATATGTAGACATAAATTTATTCTCAATATTACATTAAAATATTTTAGTTACTTACAGTCAGCACAGTGTTCCCTCTTTCATTACTAATTTTGGGAATTTTGTCTTACTGTCTTTGTCAATCTGTCTAAACATTTTCTATTTTTTATATATTTTAAACAACTGACTTTCGGTTTCACTTATTTTCTATTGTTTTCTGTTGTTATTTCATTAATTTACACCTAATCTTTACCACTTTACTTTGACTTCTTTTAGTTTGTTTTCCATTTTTTTTTTTTTATTATACTTTAAGATCTGGGATACATGTGAAGAGTGTACAGGTTTGTTATATAGGTATACACCTGCCACGGTAATTTGCTTTACCCATCAACCTGACATCCACATTAGATATTTCTCCTAATGCTATGCTTCCCCTAGTCCCACACCCCTGACAGGCCCTGGTACATGATGTTCCCCTCCCTATGTCCATGTGTTCTCATTGTTCAACTTCCACTTATGAGTGAGAACATGCAGTGTTTGGTTTTCTGTTTCTGTGTTAGTTTGCTGAGAATTACGGTTTCCGGCTTCATCCATGTCCTTGCAAAGACATGAACTCAACCCATTTTATGACTGCAGAGTATTCCATGGTATACACGTGCCACATTTTCTTTACCCCGTCTATCACTGATGGGCATTTGGGTTGGTTCCAAGTCTTTGCTATTGTGAATAGTACTGCAATAAACATACATGTGCATGTGTCTTTATAGTAGAATGATTTGTAATCCTTTGAGTTTATACCTAGTAATGGGATTGCTGGGTCAAATGGTATTTCTGGTTCTAGATCTTTGAGGAATTGCCACACTGTCTTCCACAATGGTTGAACTAATTTACACTCCCACCAACAGTGTAAACATGTTTCTATTTCTCCACATCCTCTCCAGCATCTGTTGTTTTCTGATTTTTTAATAATCGCCATTCTAACTGGTATGAGATGGTATCTCATTGTGGGTTTGATTTGCATTTCTCTACTGACCAGTGATGATGCACTTTTTTTCATATGCTTTTTGGCCACTTAAATGTCTTCTTTTTGAGAAGTGTTTGTTCATATCTTTTGCCCACTTTTTGATGGGGTTGCTTTTTCCTTGAAAATTTGTTTAAGTTCCTTGTAGATTCTGGATATTAGCCCTTTGTCAGATTAATAGATTGCAAAAACTTTCTCCCATTCTGTATGTTGCTTGTTCACTCCGACGATAGTTTTCTTTGCTGTGCCGAAGCTCTTTAATTAAATTAGATCCCATTTGTCAATTTTGGCTTTTGTTGCCATTGCTTTTGGTGTTTTAGTCATGAAGTCTTTGCCCATGCCTATGTCCTGAATGGCATTGTCTAGGTTTTGCTTGTAGGGTTTTTATGGTTTTAGGACTTATGTTTAAGTCTTTAATTCATCTTGAGTTAATTTTTGCATAAGGTGTAAGGGAAGGGTTCAGTTTCAGTTTTCTGAATATGGCTAGTCAGTTTTCCCAACACCATGTTTAAATAGGCAATCCTTTCTCCATTGCTTGCTTTTGTAAGGTTTGTCAAAGATCAGATGGTGGTAGATGTGTGGTAGAGATGGTGGCTCTCTGTTTTGTTCCATTGGTCTAGACATCTGTTTTGGTACTAGTACCATGCTGTCTTGGTTACTGTAGACCTGTGGTATACTTTGAAGTCAGGTAGCATGATGCCTCCAGCTTTGTTCTTTTTGCTTTGGATTGTCTTGGCTATACAGGCTCCTTTCTGGTTCCCTATGACATTTAAAGCAGTTTTTCTAATTCTGTGAAAAAGCCAATGGTAGCTTGATGCGGATGGCATTGAATCTATAAATTACTTTGGGCAGTATGGCCATTTTCACAATATTGATTCTTCCTATCCATGAGCATGGAATGTTTTTCCATTTGTTTGTGTCCTCTTTTATTTCCTTGAGCAGTGGTTTGTAGTTCTCCTTGAAGAGGTCCTTCACATCCATTGTAAGTTGTATTCCCAGGTATTTTATTCTCTTTGTAGCAACTGTGAATTGGAGCTCACTCATAATTTGGCTCTCTGATTGTCTATTATTGGTGTATAGTAATGCTTGTGATTTTTGCATATTGATTTTGTATCCTGAGACTTTGCTGAAGTTGCTTATCAGTTTAAGGAGATTTGGGGCTGAGATGATGGGGTTTTCTAAATATACGATCATGTCATCTGCACACAGAGACAATTAGACTTCCTCTCTTCCTATTTGAATACTTTTATTTCTTTCTCTTGCCTGACTGCCCTGGCCAGAGCTTCCAATATTATGTGCAATAGCAGTGGTGAGAGAGGGCATCCTTGTCTTGTGCCAGTTTGCAAAGGGAATGCTTCCATCTTATGACCATGCAGTATGATATTGGCTGTGGGTTTTTTCATAAATAGCTCTTATTATTTTGAAATACATTCCATCAATACCTAGTTTATTGAGAGTGTTTTGCATGAAAGGCTGTTGAATTTTATCGAAGGCCTTTTCTGCATTTATTGAGATAATCATGTGGTTTTTGTCATTGGTTCTGTTTATGTGATGGATTATGTTTATTGATTTGTTATGTTGAACCAGCCTTGCATCCTGGGGATGAAGCCCCCTTGATCATGGTGGATAAGCTTTTTGATGTGCTGCTCGATTCAGTTTGCCAATATTTTATTGAGGATTTTCTCATTGATTTTCATCAAGGATATTGACCTGAAATTATCCTTTTATGTTTTGTCTCTGCCAAGTTTTGGTATCAGGATGATGCTGGCCTCATAAAATGAGTTAGTGAGGAATCCCTTTTAGGTAACTGGTTTGAGATTTTTAAAAAATATATACTTATTTAGAGTTAAATTTTTCCACCAAGCACTATTTTAACTGCTTCCAGTTACTCTTGATGTGGTGTTTTTGTTTACATTTAATTCCAAATATATTCTAATTCTCCTTTTGATTTGTTCTTTAACCTATAGTTTATTTAGAAGTATGTCACTTGATTTCCAAATATGTGGGGCTTCTGAGATTTCTTTCTATTGCAGAGTCTAGTTTCATGGCTCTCAGAGAACATTTGCATTATTTCAATTTTTAAAAATTTATTGAGACTAGTTTTATGCCCTAGCACACAGTATATCTTGGAAAATGTTATATGTGTGCTGGAAAAGAATGTACATGCTGTGTTGTAGGAATTGGATAAAGTGTTCTATAAATGTCAGTTTGACATCTGTAGAGCAGATCTAGTTAGTAGGTCAAGTTGTTTTATATTGTTGAAGACTTGTTTATCTTTGCTAATTTTCTGTCCAGTTGTTCCAACAATTATTGAAATTAGTGTATTGAAATCCCCAATTACTATTGTTAATTTGTCTATTTAAGCATAGTTTTGAACCTATCTAAAATATGTAATTTGCTTGTTACTTGCTATTAAACTGAATTACTATAATCTGTTACAGTTTCCAAATTTTTATATATGCCTATGCAATGTTATGCCTCTTCTCTTTCAATTTAAAATAATCACAAACATAATTGTTTAAGTAATAGTGGGGGTACAGTACAAAGAGGTTTGATTTCCTTTTTATAAAAAATGGACCATATTAGAGAACATTTCCACCTTGATGGTCCATCACCCCAAAAGACTTTTGCATGTTTCTCTGTTTCTCTTAGTTATTTACCCAAATAGCCCTAGTTCCTTTTAGTGGGAAATACTATTTAGAAAACAGTGCTTAGAAAATTGTATTTTTGAGCATACAGACATTCTTTCCACTCTACTTAGGCTCTGATATTTCACATCAGCCTCCCTGCAATGGACTTTGACTTTGCATGCTGGGTTAACATACCTTAAAGAACACACTCCTTCCAGTGGTTGGGCTGGACTGTTTACACCAGGTTGACCCTCATGTAGGAATATCAGATTTAAATACAAACAACAGAATGTTTAGTAACATTTTAATTCATATAAGCTAACTATTTTTGTATAGTTTACCCCAAGTATTGCCCAGGACATAATTATACAAAGATTTTCAGAAATTTAAAGTGAACGGAGTATTCTGTATTTTATTTGCTAAATCAGGCAACCCTACCCTCATGTGGATGTCCAGCTCAGCCACCTTTGCTTCTTACACGCTGCTCTGGCCGCCAAGTTGGCCTCCCCATGTATTGTCAAATTTCCTTAGGCAAAAAACAACCATCACTTAACTCAAAATTTCTAAAGTAAGCTAGAGAATCTAACATAGAAGTGTTCTAAAATTATGCATTAAAAATAGAGCAAAGATTTTGTGAATGTGTGATTTTACAGTTTTTTTGTACAAGGAGCTAGTCTCTTTAGATTTCTCATTGCTTTACTTTATAATCTCACCTATGCTCCTGATGCATGGTACTACTCGTAAGTGTGCAAGCGTTTCCTTCTCTTCACATTCTTGCCAACATTTGTTGCTTGTCTTTTGATAATAGCTGTCCTGATGGGCATGAGGTAATATGTCACAAATGTTTTGATTTGCATTTCTGCGGTGATACAGGATAAAACAGTTGTTACAAGGAGCAGGGTTGGGGTAGAGAGAAAATGAAAACAAGGTAGGGTCCAAGGACACAAAGTAACAAATGTGTAGGATGATCAAGTCTAAAGATCTAGTGTACAGGATGAGAACTGTAGTTAATAATAGCATATTGTATTCAGGGATTTTACTAAATGAGCAAATTGTAGCTGCTCTTGCCACTAGGAGGAATAATTGGGTAACTATGTGAGATGATGGATACGTTAACTTGTTTCACTACAGTAATCGTTTTACTATATATATGTGTCTCATACATCATGTTGTATACCTTGCTTATATGTTATATATGTTTTAAATATACACACATATATACATTAGGGATATACACATACACATATCCCTAGTATATAATATATATCGAACAGGGGCATATATATACACTTACTCAGAAGGGTAACAATAAAATTTAAGTCAATAATTTATACACTCCCAATGGCTGAGTGTATGTTTGTGTGTGTGCACACCCACTGTATGTGTAATTGAATGATGGGTTTGGTAGATATGATTATTTAAATCAATGTTTTACATTTACTGAATTAAGGTAATATGTAATTCTTTCTCTAATGACATAGAGTTAGGCCTGTAATGATAAATAAAACATCCACATGGAAACGTAAGTCAGGCAATTACTGAGATGAATTATCCTTTCTGTAACTTTTCAAACTTTTAGGTAATGTTATACCATGATACCACCAGAAAATGGACAATCACAAATATTTTTAAGTCGTTAATCCAAGTTTACACCAAAGTAAAAAGCAGCCTTTCTTTCATTTGTTAAACGCAGAGATATAGTACCTTTAAGATAATCTACTCACATTTAGCATATTTTTTACGTGAAGAAAATAGTGCTGGCCGGGCACAGTGGCTCACGTCTGTAATCCCAGCACTTTGGAAGGCCGAGGCGGGTGGATCACGAGGTCAGGATATTGAGACCATCCTGGCTAACATGGTGAAACCCCTTCTCTATTAAAAAATACAAAAAATTAGCCGTGCGTGGTGGCATGTGCCTGTAGTTCTAGCACTTTGGGAGGCCGAGGCGGGCAGATCACGAGGTCAGGACAGGAGATTGAGACCATCCTGGCAAACACGGTGAAACCCCATCTCTACGAAAAATACAAAAAATTAGCCGGGCGTGGTGGCGGGCACCTATAGTCCCAGCTACTCGGGAGGCTGAGGCAGGAGAATGGTGTGAACCTGGGAGGCGGAGCTTGCAGTGAGCCAAGATCGCGTCACTGCACTCCAGCCTGGGCGACAGAGCGAGACTCTGTCTCAAAAAAAAAAAAAAAAAAAAAAGAAAAGAAAATAGAAAAAAACACTTGTTAAGTGTTTTGGTTTTCTATCTGGTATGTTTAAGCTCTTTCAGACTACTAGATAAGGACTTTACTTACGGATAACCTAATGGCATAATGGCATATTAGTTACATCGTTTTCCTGAAAAATAGTTTGCTTACTGAAAAGGACTCACTTAATACATTTGACTGTATCCATCACATTTGTAACGCTATGGGACTTATGTCTTTTGTTATCATTTTAGTAGTCAGCAATCTGTGAGAATTTCTTACTTTAAAAAACATTTTTCCTCTTTTCAGCTTCACTGTAATACCCTTGAGGGCAGACTCAAAATCTGTCATTGTTTTTTTTTACATCCACAAGGCCCTGTAAAGTTAAAGATGTCTGACTCTGTCAATGTCCCTCCCTCGAGGGCAGTTACAGTGTTCCTTATTGTTAAAAAAAAAAAAAAAAAAATACACATGCATACATAACAAAAGTATACTATGAGTGATGCAACTCACAAAAGCTTTATCTCTCTCAGTAATTATATGTGTGTCCTCAGATTTTCTCAGCTTTGTCTCCTATATACGTGCCTGGTTAGCCCACCTCAGATACTTGTCTGAGTGGCACATTTCCAGCACTGTTACTCTGATGGAGACCAATCTTCAAGGGGGGCACCCAGTGTCTCCCCTGCTATTACTGCTTTTGCAAAGTGACATTTGCCCACTAGTTGCCAAGAGGCCAGATGAGACAACCTGAAAATTGGGTAAATATTTATATGGCAAATTTTGACTAATGGGAAGTAGGAAACCAGCATCAGACTTACTGACGTATAAATTCCCACTCTATTCTTCCACAATGCACCTTGTAGCTTGTCTTGAAGGCTACAGCGACAATAAGTTACCTTCTTTTGCTTCTCATTTTTCTCCCTCTCACTGTATATTTTCCTCATTCTTACTGCCCTGAAAAATTGTTGCACCCAATAAACATTAACACTTGATTTTTTTTCTAAAACTCATTTTAAGCTCTATTTCCTCAGAAAGGTAGGCTAGGATACATTTTAAAGTTAAGTTATAAGGGTTGGCTATATTCATATGATTCTGAATCACAACTCTACCTGACATTTGCTTCTGTTTACTTTTTTCTTTGACTATCAGCTCAGATTCTCTGCGGACATAAATGATCTACCATTCTAACTAGCTAATTAATTATTGAGGGACATGAATATTTTAATACACTACTTTTTATTTGATATATTCATTCAAACAAGCAAATAGTAATTAACCTATCATTCAAAAATCGTTTTTCCTGGACTGGAGATATCACCTAATTATAAAGAAACAAAGGTTAACTCCTGATTTATCAAGCGCACATGGATGTGTTATGCATTGTCAATAAAAGACATTGACTCTTGATTCAGAATGTAATAATAGTTTCTACAGGGGAGAAAAAGAAAAGCATCATTAATAATTTTTTTTTTCTGGTTCCCAATGAGGCTTGAGAGAGAGTTTGTGTTTTTTGACTACAGATGTTTCACTTCAGCATTTGATATGTGAAATTGCTAATGTTATTTAAATTTTAGCAGCAAGTCTTTCTTGTCATCTTAGGAGGTAACCTCAGTAAAATAATTTAAAAAGGCAGAATAGCAAACAAAGGTTTAGATTTAATTGTCACTTGAAGACCCTCAAGGCCCTGGACATTGTAAAGGTTTCATCGTATATCACATTTCCCTCCTAAATATATTTAGATGGAAAAGATAAAATTATTTTTACAACTTGGTCTTTAAAAACATTTTGTCAGGTCTTTATAAGCAAAGACATTCTTGGTAAGCAAAGAAAAATGTGATGTATTTGGAAACACTGTATTAATAATTAATGAAGGTAGGTACTATAATTATTGAAATGTAATTAAAGTAATTAATTTTCATTGTTAAGTGCTCTTTTGGTATTCTGGAGTAAACATATATTTTTATGTCACTTATTTAGGTGAGGCCCTGAAAAGCTCACTGACTTTAGGCAGTGTTTTTATAGTACGAAATGAATATAACATCACAACATCATTGCCTGTTCTTTATCATTGACGAAAATTACTGAACAGAAAGTAAATGTATTTCAATGTTTAGATTACAACTTGAACAGTATTTAACCAGCCTTTTTTCTACTTGTATCTATGTGGGTTTGTATAAGGTATGAGAAAGACCTGGTCCACACCCTCTTGAAGATTAGAATTAATGAGATGAACTTAACTCAAAATACTAGCATTAATGTAAAGTAACAATATAATGCTACACACACAGAATAAATTCTTTAAAGTGTGGAATTTTATTGCCTAATTATTTTCCTGTGAAGGCCATGAATTTATTAGTAGCTAATTCCATATCATACTGATGCACAAGAATAGCAAATAAAACATGCTTTACATTTACTTCCATAGAATATTGTAACTTGCCATGTTGTGAGAAGGGGTTCATGAAAATAAGACTAGGTAATAAAGCATAATAATTACAGATGAATCCTAAGACATCTGAAAGTATTAAAGGCTGATACACTTGAAAATCTAACAATATATATTGTAAGACTTATGTTTTTTGATGGAAAACCTTTAAAATTCTTGTAAACTTTGGAAAAGCAGCTAAATTTAGTGAACTCTCTACTAATTGTTCTCATTTCATCACTTGGCACTAGAGTCTTCCTCATTCAGGCCCTCCAAAGTAGAGTCACGTATGCTGCATATGTTGTGTGGGCACAGCCTGGCTCCACATGCCAAGGCTTTTCTCGTCATGACTCAGACCCACGCTCAGCAGGCAGGAGTCAAAATATGACCAGCTTCTGGGGAGTACCTGAAGTAAATGAGATCAACCGAGAGTTTCTCAGCCTCAGCCTCAGCACTGGTAAGATTGCAGGGTCAGTAATTCTCAGGGAACAGGGGATACTCTTCAGGATGATGTAGAATGGTTTAGCAAATTTACCCCCAGATGTTGGTAGCACCATGCTTTCAATTTATTTATATCAAAAAAAGTTTCCAAATAGGGTCAAATGTTCCTATAGGTGAGGGATAAAATAGTAACTGAATGAGACCCATTGAATTGGTCCCATGTTGTGGTGGAGGGCTATCTGGCCATCCTGACATTGCACAGTTTGTGCTTCTCCTTGATTTCTTACCGTTAGCATTTCAGCTGCCCACTGAACCTGGGGTTGCCTAAGAATCCTTTGGCAATGATTCAGGAAAAGGATCTGTTAGAGTGGTAAGTCCATGAATTCTGGAATCTGAAAGATTTAAACCAGTTCTGGCAACTCCACTTACAATGTTATGACCTTGGTTAATTTACTTATCTCTCTGGTTTCAAACCCCTCACCCATTAAATGGGGATAAAGAAGAAAATCTTCCTCAAGTGATTATTTTGACTAAATGAGATAATACAGATAAAGGGCAGTATGTACACATGGTTCGCACTCAATAAGTATTACCGTGGCTCCCTCTCAGAATCTGAATTGTACTTTATAAGTATTATAAATAGTATTTATTGAGGGTAGGTCATGTAAAATATTTTTATTGTCCTTCTGGTGTCATGGTGACTGGACCTTGATCCAAGTATCCCACAGACATTGGCTGGAGTCATTTGCTTGAGTGGAATGATTTCCCAGAACTAAGATGCTGTTGATGACACAATATTTCAAACATTTTCTGCTGACCTTATTCCTGTTGTTGTAACCTACCCATTGGATTGGACATCTTCACATAACAAATCCACCCTGAACCACATTTAAGTTTGCCAGGTGGATGCACAGACTGTGCCATACAGACAGAGGTGCCCTCGGGAGGTAATTCCAGTTTCCTACTCCTTCCAAAGGATTTGTCTACATTACTGAGGCCTCAGGATGTCAGATGCAAGTGTGAAATTGGTTATGTCTGGTTTTGAAAGGCAATCCTCAAATCTATGTGTGTTTGCATGTGTTTAATTGTCTTTGACAACTAAAAGTGTCCTGCTAGTACCCTCCTAAAATTCAAAATAATATTTTAAAATGCATAAAATAATTATATAGATTGGAAGTAAACCAAATGTAAAAGAAAACAAATACATTGAAATATAGTTCTTACTATATTTTAATAAATATAATATGTTAAAATGTGTTGCTTTTTTAATTAACTAATTAATGAGATCTAATTGTGGACTTAATTGCTACTGTAATTACCTAATGATATGTCAAGATACTTGCAGCAGCTATGACATGATTGAGAAATACCTGTAATTGTAGCTGGTGAAAATTAACAGATACTGCTAATAGTCATGGTTTGCTGCAAACATTCATATTTGAGGAAAACTCTAAATTCACTTTGATGTTAGTGAAAAAATGCTTTTAAAATATCCAAATTTACTCAGAACTTCAAATTTATTATGAAATCTCTCAGGATTGTTCAAGCCTCAGGGTAACAGTTACCTAACAAAAATAATTTGATATTGTTTCACATAGCACTTAGGTGGTAGTCATCTCTCTACTTCCATATCACTTAGAAGTAGAAGTATATTCAAACACTTTGGTCCAGCTTATTCAGTCTTATCACAGTTTAGATGTACCATTCATTTTTCCTATTTCAATTCTGCAATAGTTAAATTAAGGTAATGCAAGTCGGGGTGTTCTGCTTAGACTCACTTCTTTTTATTGTGCTGAACACTGCTTGCTGATTGGAACAATTTCTTCTCTCTGTGTAGTGAGTGGACTTTTTCTCTGCTTGATTGATATTTCTATAGACTGACTCCCTTTGAAGTATTGCCTGCCCTGTAAGCCAGTACTTAAAAGCTGGAAATGAAGTCCAACAGGAGTTATTCCAGTTTGTTTCTAGTAAAACCCTACTAACAGCACACAAGAGAAAACAGAAACAAAGAAAAAGGGAGAAGTAGTAGTATGCTGTCTTTTATTTGTTGATGGGAACAATCATTGTATGTGAGACATTGAATTCAGGCTCTGAATGCTTAAAACTGTAACACTGAATAGTTTCCCAGTTCAGTTCTTTGGAATTATGTTCTTAATCGTTTTCCCTGTACTTGGAAGTAAATGAGTCAAGTGGCCAGCAGTCTGAGTTGGAACTTAAAGGACTCAGTCCTTGCTTTGCAGTTAAAAATGGGTGAATTTAGAAAAGTTGCTCAATATTCCTAGGCTTCTGATGCTGCATACATAATATGAGGGGTGGTCACTGCAAGCTCCACCTCCCAGGTTCACGCCATTCTCCTGTCTCAGCCTCCCAAGTAGCTGGGACTACAGGCACCTGCCACCACACCCAGCTCATTGTTTTGTATTTTTAGTAGAGACGGGGTTTCACCATGTTAGCCAGGATGGTCTCCATCTCCTGACCTTGTGATCCGCCCACCTCAGCCTTCCAAATTGCTGGGATTACAGGCGTGAACCACCGCGCCTGGCCTGAAGTTGTATTTCTTGTTTACTCAACTGTCTGCAAAAACAAAAGCAAAATTCAAGGGATTTTGAACAATGAAAATACTGCCAACACTCTAGTTGGCACTCAGAATGTCAGAGACACCATAAAGAGAGAGGTGTTGTCATGAAATGAATTTTGTTCTCCCCCAAAGTTTGTATGTTGAAGTCCCAACTCCCAATGTAATGGCATCTGGAGATGGTCTTTGGGAGATAATTGGATTAATATGAGGTCATGGGGGTTGGCCTTCATGATGGAAGTAGTGCTCCTGTAAGAAGAAACTCTGAAAAGTTTTTCTCTCTCACTGCAACCCCCTTTGTCTGCCATGTAAGACACTGTATAAAGGCCATCTGCAAGTCAGGAAGAGACTTCTCCAGAATCCCACCATTCTGGGGTCATCCTGACCTCAGACTTTCAGTCTTCAAAACTGTGCATGTTGTGTAAGCCACCGAGTCTATAGTATTTTATCATGGCAACCTGAGCTCATTAATACAGGTCTGAAAGAATAGAGGGATGACAAACATGAAATGGAGTAAACTTAGTATATTTTGGAAGGTGTTCATTGTTAGACTTGAGTGAAAATATGTACTCATCAGACAGAGGAAATACATCCTCCTCAGTCAGGACAGAGCTCAGGTGAGTTTTCCTTCTCATAAGAAATTTTTAAGTACTCCTTATCATTACACCCACCTTTAGGTTTCGCGTCCTAACGCCTGGAGGAGCATAACTATGCCTTATTCATTTTTGCTTCCTTAATCTTACACGTTATCTGGCATACTGTAGGAGTTTAGAAAAATATTTGTAGAATTAAACTGCTGAATTATATTTTGTTTTCCTGTTATGTGAAGGCACTATGCCAAGATCCTAGAAACTCTTAATTCCATTTCTCAACAAATGCTTAACATTCATTCTGCATCATTTTAGCATTGTTTTCAACATGTGCATGATATAATAAGTGTAAAATACCACTGGGTCATGAGAATGTATTCAAAAAGTAATGAAAAAATAATTTAAAATGTATTGTCCTTCATGTTTCTTATAGAAAGTAGACATCATGCTCATTGCTTAGCTATTGTTTGTGTGTTTTAGAATGCCTGCAATAAAAATGATAGCAAATAATTTCATAAAAACAAAAGTCAACTTCTTTAGTAGTTGGTTCAAGAGTTATAATTCAAAATTCATGTCTGTTTTCAAGGACATCAATTTTATTTAGAAAGAGAGTAGAGAAAATACACAGAAACTCAGTCTATGACAGAAAGCTGATTTATCGCTGCTGCTTCATTCTCTGTAGACTTTCTGCTCTGCTGTATGACAGCGTGAGCATTTAATTCAAAATGTATTTCTTAATCAATAGGAATCATCTTGAAGAGCATCAATCTGGGTAGATAGAGCAGGGTTGTCCAGAGTAATCTCAGGAGTATCCTGGAGGACTATATGTTTATTTTTACCCTGACTTTTGGCCCCAAATTTCTTTGAGCTGAAAAGCATCCATGCACTGTCTTTCACGTGCCCTAACTTATACTTATTGTAAATGTAGACTGTTATGTTTAAATAAATAAATGAATTTTATTGGGATTTGCTTTCAGGAAGGGAAAACCTATTCAATTAAATGATTCTCTTAAGGTCCTATACATCAAACTTACCACATAGTACTCTATATATTATAAGAGTAAACCATATTTTTCTTCTGGTTTAAATGAAATGTTGCAATTGACCATTTGTTAAAGTATATAGTATTTTGCCTCAGTCTCAGAGACATCTCATTGCCAGATATTCTTTGATTCTTCATTTCCCCAGATGGCTCTGTTAACACTCTGCTTGGCACTAGTGGTTTAAATTACCTAAATTGCCATGTGGTAACTTTTGCTAATAAGGAATCCCAATTTTGGCTTAGATCCCCCATGCTGTCAGCTCTAATCCTTTTGTTCAGTCCAGTAGAGTTGCTGCAGCTCTATAATCAGAAGATTCTTTCTGCCAGCCACATATTTAGTACTGTTTTTTTAAGTATAACTCATTGTACTAACTTTCTTCTAAACAGGATTTTATTCAGCCTATTTTGGAGCAATAAACCAGCTCCATTTATTATCGATGGGTTCTGCATCCATGAATTCAACCAACTGCAAATGAAAAGTATTTTTAAAATAACAATACAGCAGTAAAAAAAATATGAAAAAAAGTGTAACAACCATTTGGATGGCATTCACATTGTATTAAACATTATAAGTAATGTAGATATGATATTAAGTATATGGGAGGATATGCAAAAGTTATATGCAACTACTATGCCATTATATATTAAGTGCTTGAGCATCCTTGGATTATGGAATCCACAGGGGTCTGGGAACTAATCCCTTGAGGATACCAAAAGATATTTGTATATATTTACATATATACAAATGTATATGTATTACATTACATATTCCTGTTTATTTATTTTGAATATGTCAACTGAATATTTTGTTTTATAAGTAAGTCATCCTGAAGAACATAAATGAATAAAGTTTATAGATTTAATAAAAACAATCTTTGTATGTTTTAAATGTTTAAGCATTTTTTAAAAACAAATTTTACATGTGGCATTTCTGTACATAAATAATGATTAAGATGAGAACCAAATATGGAAGGCAATCTCATTTACAATAACTAGAAAAAATTAATATGCCCAGAGATATATTTAACCAAGGAAGGGAAAGATCTCTACAAGGAAAACTGTAAAATAAATTGTAGATGACACAAACAAATAGAAAAAATATCTCATTCTCACAGATTGGAAGCATTAATTAATTAAAATAATCCTACTGCCCAAAACAATCTAAAGATTCAATGCAATCTCTATGTACATATATATATATATGAAAAGGAGTTTATTAGTGTATATATATATATACATATCCTGTTAGTCCTGACCCTCTAGAGAACCCTTACTAATACATATGCACATGTACACACATACATATGTGCAATGTGTATAATTGTAACCTCTCTGGAAGTATTTGCCTCAACTTGTCATCTATGGGAATAGTAATAACGGAGAATTTTCGTTGTCCACTCCTCATTTCAGCACTTTTAAATGTTCAATAATGAGCATGCACTATTTGAAATTGCTTTAAAAAGATGGAAAACAAAAACTATAAATTTGTTTATTTTGCTATGTAATCTAGAAAATTTATATCAAAAGATCTAAAATATTTAAGAACATTAGTTATTTTCTAGAATAATTTAATTTAGCTCATGATGTATGTATCAGTACACATTATAACTAATAACCAAGATGTTCCTTAAAAATATTCATTCAAATACAATGGGTATTTTTTCCTAGGCTTTATTCAATAAGTTGTCTGAGCTAAATAGAGGGAACTACAGTCTAGGAACACCTACTATGCAGACAAGAGTCAAATATTGGTTTTATAATTTAGACAAAATAAATTAGAGAATGATTTTCTGTATTAGTTTATTCTCTCATGGCTACAAAGAAACAACTGAGACTGGATAATTTATAAAGAAGAGGTTTAATTGGCTCACAGTTCTGCAGGCTGTCCAGGAAACATGGCAGCATCTACTTGGTTTCTGGAGAGGCCTCAGAGCATTCCCAATCATGGTAGAAGGCAAAGAGGGAGCAGAAATGTTGCATGGCCAGAGAAGGAGCAAGAGAGAGTGAGGGGGGAGGTACTATGCACTTTTAAACAACTAGATCTCTTGAGAACTCGCTCATTGTTGCAAGGACAGTACGAAGGGGGAATGGTGCTAAACCATTCATGAGAAATCCACCCCCATGATTCAACCACCCTCCCACGAGGCCCCGCCTCCAACACTGAGGATTACAATTTGACATGAGATTTGGTGGGTACCTAGATCTAAATCTGGCTTTAAATCTGAAGCTCAAAGAGGAATTCTTCTTCCATCATATCCCTGGAACCGAAAATATGTGTTGGTATGTACCTGACTTACCCTCTGAATCACAAACTGAGATGAGACCATAGGCCTGGGTGCAGGCATATTCAAGAGGCTATAGGAGAGACATAATAATATCTGTTTTACATTTGGAGCATTCAGTAGATATGTGATCCAACTGAACTGGCCACTTCTTCAGTGGAAAGTAATCACCAGAGAAAAGAAAGGATACTCCTGGTACTCGCTCCAAAAGTGTCTTGGAGATGCTAAATGCATATTTGCACATTATAGGCTATGAAAAAGCCTACAGGGAAAAATAAATAAATCAAAACCAAATAGAACCCTGTTTAAATGTTCCCCACACTTGTTTGCCTATAGGACATCTATTTTTCATATCTATTATTAACTTTTGTATAGTAAGAGATATTGTGTATAATTAAACTTTTTAAAAGATTCATTTTAATGACTCTTCTCCTGAAATAAAGAATAAGCATATTGTTAACACAACGGGACAGATAGCTCTGCCTTATGATATTTATGAGGTTTGAATGTTAATTTTTAGGAAATTAATTGCATTAAAAAGATTAAATTATTTCAACTGTTTTTAAAAATAAAACTCCGCATAATTCGCCTGATTTTTGTAAATGGGCTAGCTCTTATCTTTTTTATGTATATGCGAACGTCCTCTTAAATTTTCTACATAGTTGTATGATGTTAGACTTTTGTCGCTCCAGAAATAACTAGGGAAGAGAAAGCAAAATCATCGATCATGAAAGACAGGAGATATGCAGGAATGAAAACACCATCTTTTCTGTCAACTGTGAGTCTAAACAGCTCTTGAATCTGCTTAAAAATTTTTGTCAAGAAAAGCTTGAATCAAACGTTCAACACCTGAATTATTTAATTAGGAATTAAAAATAATAAAACATGGAAATGCCAGTTTATTTTCTTTATGTCTAGGCAAATTAATAATTCAGTTTAACAATTAAACATGCTACTTTTGCAAGCAAATAATAATCGCATTTTTTACTAGTGAATTCTTGCAGAAACTACCCCACATATAGTTATTTTTTTATTATTATTATTTTTTCAGACAGAGTCTTGCTCTGTCACCCAGACTGAAGTACAGTGGCATTATCTTGGCTCACTGCAACCTCTGCCTCCTGGGTTTAAGCGATTCTCCTGCCTCAGCCTCCTGAGTAGCTGGGATTACAGGTGTGCACTATCACACCTGGCTAATTTTTGTATTTTTAGTAGAGATGAAGTTTCACCATGTTGGCCAGGCTGATCTCGAATGCCTGAACTGGTGATCTTCCTGCCTTGGCCTCCCAAAGTGCTGGGATTAAAGGCGTGAGCCACCACGCCTCGTATTATTTATTTATTTTTGAGATGTAGTATCACTCTGTCACACAGGCTAGAGTGCAGTGGCCCCATCTCGGCTCACTGCAACCTCTGCCTCCCAGGTTCAAGCGATTCTCCTGCCTCAGCCTCCCTACTGGCTAGGATTACTGGCATGCACCACCACACCCGGCTAATTTTTGTATTTTTAGTAGAGATGGAGTTTCACCATATTGGCCATGCTGGTCTCGAACTCCTGACCTCAGATGATCCATCCACCTCGGCCTCCCAAATTGCTAAGATTACAGGCATGAGCCACTATGCCTGGTCCATTCTTGCATTTCAGAAAGCCATGCACTACCCTCTTATTGTGTCCTAAACATGTTTTGGTTTGAATAAAGAGTGTGGCATTTTGGGGCTGTCAGTGCCCCATTTCAGTCGCAGATGTAATACTACTCACTTTGAGTCTCGCTATCATGAGTTCACCAGAATTCTGTGCTCAGGAGGTAGCATGAAGACTATATGCAAGAAATGGTAGTAGATGCACCTACTGTTTATATCACCTCTGTTTATGCACACTCCATTGTTTCATCGGAATTCACTTACAAAAAGTTTGTAAACTGTAAAATAGTTTTATAGCCTATAGACAGTTTATAGATAATAGTATTACAAGGGGGCGATAGCAAAACATTGAATCAGGATGGGACCATTTTGAGCATGTGCCTCTGTGCAATGCACAGGTTGAACACCCACAAAGCCAGACCTGCCCTTACACCCCAGAGTAATTTCCCACAGATTTAGACTGTTATAGTGAAAGGTTTGTAGTGAACTCAAGTTGACGCTGTAGCATTAAGTACTTTATTTTAGTACCTTAGGTTCTCTAAGCCTCAGTTTTTAACAAAAAGAAGAGAATAATAACAGTTTATTAATTGGTGGTAAGGAATAAATCATTCCCTAAAGAAACTCAACTTCAGTTTTATGCATACTTGTTCTTCCACTTTCTCCTTAAATATTTGGTAGAGTAACTGGCAGTCTCATTGAGTAGTCTCAATGTACAAGGTCCTAATCTTTAGGAATTTGATCCATCATTTTTTTCTGTCCTGACCCGTGATGCCCAGATGTTTCTCATTTCTGGAGAATGCAAAGCTTCTGAGCAAAAGACACTCTGAAAATAGTATCTGAGTCTTTCTTAAAAACTCTCACCATTATAAAAATTTGGAGTATGTGTGTATATACATATATACATATGCATATTTTATATACCTGCACATATTATATATAATATATATGATATATACACACTAATGCATATACATTTATATATGCTAATCTTGTGCTTGTTTTCGGAATCGTTTTTTACCCATTCCCTTGTTTGCTCTGAGTCACAGAAGCTGAACTCTGCTAATTTTGTTTCTCAGGCTTCCATGCTAAGTTTAACCAATGGGAGAAGCCAAGATATTTTTAATTTTATTTATCTGCTCTGAGTAGTGTCATCAGCAGTGGTCTCATCTCTGCGGTTGTTTCCATCTCCCATCAGGTGGCCCCACTGAATTTTATCCTCCTACCTGGTAGGCCAGGCTCCTGGGTTCCAGTATTCTCTTCCATTTGCTCATCTATAACTAAGGAGGGTAGTGGCCTAATAAAATCAATTTTGCCTCATTTTCTTTTTTCGTTCTCTCCACTGTTCTAAATACTTTTGTAAATAAGTCGCCATATAAAATTATCTCAATTGAATTATCTAATGGGGAGTTGGTTTTCCTGGCCAAACTAGGGTATTTATACACATATATATTCATATATGCACATTTATAAACACATATCTATATCATATGTTACATACAAATGAGTGCATGTGTGTATGTATAAAGCTACAGTGAATAAACTATTTTGTATCTGCCAGATTTTCATGGTAGAAAAGTACAGGAGCTCAAATAGATTGAGTAACACTAGTATATTAGTCAAGGTTCTCCAGATAAAAAAACCATTAAGAGAGAGAGAGATAGATAATAGATAGATAGAAATAGATAGATAGGGCCGTGCGCGGTGGCTCACGACTGTAATCCCAGCACTTTGGGAGACTGAGGTTTGCGGGTCATGAGGTCAGGAGTTCGAGACCAACCTGACCAACATAGCGAAACCCTGTTTCTATTAAAAATGAAAAAAAAAAAAAAAAAAAAAAAAGTAGCCGGGCGTGGTGGTGTGTGCCTGTAATCCTAGTTACTCAGGAGGCTGAGGCAGGATAATTACTTGAACCCGGGAGGCGGAGGTTGCAGTGAGCCAAGATCGCATCACTGCACTCCAGCCTGGGTGACAGAGCTAGACTCTATTTCAAAAAAAAAAAAAATGGTAGATGGATAAAGATAGAGATAGAGAGATAGAGAGAGAGAGAGAGAGAGAGAGAGAGATAGATAGATAGATAGATAGATAGGTAGATAGTGATCCCTTCCTTTCTCCCTCTATATACAGACTAATTTTAAGAAATTAAAAGAAAGATTTAATATTATTATATTGTGAGGAAAAAACATACATGAAGAGATGTATTATAAGAAATTGACTCGTGATTTGGACTCACGAGAAGTTCCAAGATCTGGAGTTCAAAGGCCTGAGAAGAAAATGGTAGCAAAAGTTCTTGTTCAAATACAAAGGGAAGACTGATATCCCAGCTTGAAGAACACTTGGCAGAGAGAGCTCATTCTCTCTTGCTCAGCCTTTGTTCTATTCAAGCCTTCACTCAACTGGTTGAGGCCAGCCCATAGTGAGAAGGGTAATCTGCTTTACTTAGCCTACCATTTTAAGTGTTGAACTTGTCCAGAAACACCCTCATAGACACACACAGAATAATATTTAATGTAATATCTGGGCACTCCAGATTAAATATCTGGACATAAAATTAATCATGATAACTAGCACTAACTGTAAGCACCCTCAGCCCTCACTTGGCAGAAACTAAAGGTAAAGAATATCAGGGAAAGAATCCTTTTTTTGCTGACAAAGACAACTGTCATTATTAAAACTTGGAGTTTAGAATTCAATAGCAATCGTTATCACATCAGTCATCAGAGACAGGCAGCAAAGTGCAGCACCTTAAATAAAACACCTGTCTGCTGCCCTAGGCAGATTTGAATTGTTTCAGTCTCTGTGGCTCTCATTCTTTTTTTCCCCAATCAGTTAAATTGACATTAGATATTTTTGTTTGCTTAGCAACTTTAAGTGAGAAAACAATCCTGGGGTAGTTTTCATACTCAAACCAATATTAGATATTTCAGTATACTTTTGAGGCGACTCAATCACTGAGATTTATTCATCTCTTGTTCTCATAAATTGCTTATGACACACCTGTTTCTTGCTGTCACTGCTAATTTTTTGCTTTTGGAAGCAAGTAATAATTCCAGTTATTTACTTTGCCTTTTCTACGTTGTAAATTTAAGTGTCTCTAAACAAAATTAGCCTCATATAAGAAATATACTTAATAAGTAGATTAGTTTAATCAAATTTTAACAAATTAATCTTACTAGGATTCTCCATTTGAGACAGCAATTTTTAAAATATTCTTGTCTGATAATAATATAACCCACACAAATGTATTATAAATAAAATTTGCAACACATTGGATTTAAAACATAGAAGTAAAATTCTGAATGGAGTTTTACATAAAACTATAAAATGAACCTATAGTAACAGCTTTATTTTATAATTTCTTAAACCACCAAATTCTCTCCACAAAACGAAACGAATAAAGAGGTCATGACCTTATAGAGTATCTCATTCCCTTCAATCCCATAATCTTATTAACATTATTTCTACTTGTATTAGGAATCAGGTGTACAGTATCATATTAATCAATAATTTCTTTTGACCCCCAACATATTATTTATTATTGAGCCTGTCTAGGTTCTTCCTTTATTAGTCATAGCCAGTTTAAGTACTGGATCCCAAATGAATCTATACACATATGAAAATTAAAGGATACATGTTAGTATCTGATTTTAAGGTTTCACCAAAAACTCCAGAACGAACTTGTATTACATTGAAGGTCATCATGTAAATGAAAATCCAAAGTTCCCAATATGGTGGATTTACAATGTGGATTTATGTTGACCCACGGGTTGTTCATTAATTTTCTGCAAGAAACTAGTTACTGTAACATTTAGAAGAAGGCCTGTTCTTTTTTCTGTTATCATCACTAGGAGCTTTACATCTTTTCACTGATGTCAAGGAAGTTAATGATCAGTTAATTATGTTAATTTTCTGGTTCTGATTCCTGACTCTCTCTACTGAGAAGCCACAAACTCAACTTTCTGAGAAAGGAAATATACATTTGATCTTATGGAAACCTGGTTCTTTTATATTTTTCTTTCTTTCTTGTTTTTGTCTGTTTTGTTTTTTGTTTTTTGCTTTACATCTAAAAAACTACATTTGTCCCCTGATAAGAAATAATAGAATAACATAAAAGACTAAGCAACCAAATATTCATTTCTGATGTGTCTTGCTTCCTCAGAAAAACTAGTTGATTTCCATGCTAAAGCATCCCTGGCCACAGTTTCCAGGCAGAACTCAAAGACATTTTACATCAAAGGGAGTAAGTGCCCCAGCAGTGAACTAAAGCAGCAGAGACCTAAAGACATGATGCCTCAAGGCATTTCATTCTATTTGACCACTAACGCTTAAGGTTTTACCTGTATATAGGTGTAGGTCTTCACTTGTGAGGTTTCACAAGAAACATCATACTTCTGGCATTCATCCACTATTTTCCAGCACTGAGGTTGTTAGCCTGGGGTTATCCTTTAAAACACATCTATCTGCTAACGTGTTACTGCTCTTACAACAAAACTACAGTCAGCATTAAAATTCAATGTGTTTTGGAGCACTAGATTTTAATCTATACAACTAAAATTTTAGATTAAGCTACTCCACTTTCACCTATGTAACTTCCTTAAATTTACTTTAAAACAAATTTCTGAGTTGTGATTTCTTTAGATTCCCAAAGAATGCTAGATCAATGATTTAATAATACTTTATCATATACCAGACATAGTGTAAATTGCCTTACATGATGTCTCTTACCATTTTTCCTTGCAAGCCTATTTTTTTTTTTTTTTGTATGGAAGAGAAAAATAGGTCAGAAAGGAGGTAACCAATCAGGAAGGTAAGCAGAATATACACTTCATAAATGGGAGTTTTACAATCAGGTTGCCTAGGTTCAAAATCAGCTCAGCAAATAAAGACTACGTGAATTTCAAAAAGTTCTTCATCTCTCTGTGCCTCAGTTGCCTTATCAGTAAAGGGATATGAAAATAATAATACTAGCCAGGTGAAGTGGCTCATACCTATAATCCCAGCACTTTGGGAGGCCTAAGTGGGTGGATCACCTGAAGTCAGCGGATCAGCCTGGCCAACATATAGTGAAACCCCGTCTCTACTAAAAAATACAAAAATTAGTCAGGCATGGTGGTGCACGCCTGTAGTCCCAGCTACTTGGGAAGCTGAGGCAAGAGAATCACTTGAACCCGGGAGGAGGAGGTTGAAGTGATCCAAGATCGTGCCACTGCACTCCAGCCTTGGCAGCAGAGCAAGACTTCATGTCCCCCCCCAAAAAAAGAAAAGAAACAAAGAAAAAAAAAAAAATACCTACTTTACTGGTTTGGAATCAAATGAGTAAAGACATGTGACAGACAAGAAAAGTACCAGATATCTATTAAACATAGTAGAAATATTAGCCAGTATTATTACCTAAGATCACATAGCTATATGGTGACAGAATAGTGGAGTAAATCTGTTCAACTGGGAACAATTAGCACTTCAGTGCCACTCATAGATATGTAAATAGCACTTGTCTCCTCTAACTCCCAAATATTCACAAGGATAAAATATGTCAAATTTTTGTGAATCATAAAGTCCTATGCAAATGAAATATAATTCTCTTAAATAAATGGGTATAAGTGTCAAAGAACTTCTCTATAATTACATGTTGCTACTTAATTACTTATTATTATTATTTTTTAAACCTTCTCTTAATTGCTTTAACATGTCTGTGGCAGAACGTAAATGCTTACCTGCTTTGATTTGGACAATTTAACTTGTTCGGGTTTTCTTTGCTCGTTTTATGGATAAAAGACTTTCCCCAGCATGGAGTTCAAGTATCACCATGCTTCATAAGCTTTCCCTAGGGGGATGATTGTCTGTTTTCAACCCTGGTGGGTTTGGGTTCAAATCTTATTAAGTTATACGTAGTACATCTTAAATGGTCCAAGAAGATGGTTTGGGTGGTTAGAAATGATAGGAGTGTCATGAGGAAGCACAAAAAAGGTAGAGCAAAAACCCAAGGAAGCTGGCAGCAAAGTGGATAGCCCAGAAGCCAGAAGTCCTGAGCAGCGAAACACTCACATCACATAACCCAATGCAGTTTCACAAAACCTTTCTCTAATACCTGTGCTAGTCTATCTACTCTGCATGGAAAACTGTCTTCTCCTTTTGTGTCCCAGGAGATACCTTACCAGACAGGTCCAGAGGGGACGGATGCCTAACAGCCCATGCCTGAGCCAGTCTTCCCTCCCCTTGCCTAGTTTCTCCATCAATGTACTCACTGGGTCCTCTGTAACCAAGTAAAAACAAAGGGGACCCTGGAGAGAGGAACTTTCACTCTTGCCCTTGAGATTAGACTAATCTGAGAAAATAGACTTTAAAAAATTATGTCATTTCAGAAAACTGGCAAAATGTGCATTTAATTGACTTTTTGTCATTTCAGATAAAGTCATCTTGATTATTTATTTCCCAAATAAGAAAATACATTAAGAACTAAGTAAATGTTTAAAGAATATCCTATCGTGGTCTGGGATTGTTGTTTAAAAAAATAAAAACAAAAATATTCAATATTACACTTATTTATTGTCTTTAACTTTTACCAATCTAATTTATTTTCTTCCCCCAAATGAAAATTCAATACCAAATTCATCTTTAAATTCTTATTTTCTTAATAGTGATTAACAATAGGGTTTCTTATTGAGAATTTATTTATAGTAGAATTAGGTATTACACCAACCATGTTGCCTATTTTAATTATTTCATTAGTTTCATTAATTTACTTTCATTGTAGAGTTTATCTTCATTTTTAATAATTCTCATCAATTGAACATTCTCATAATCTTTGAACTGAATAGATTTCTAAAGTATTAAATGCATTTTAGTCTCTTTCCAACTTCTGTGTAATTGTATATACCTTCTTAAATAGAATACTATTTGTTCTACTAGACTCATCATTAACTGCATTTTCCTGTTTATGAAAGGATGTTGAGATCCTTTTCTCTTATAACTATTTTATTAGTGTCTTTATGCTATTGAGTCAATATTATTTTGCCATTGTTTTGTCTAACTTATTTCTTGTTGCACCCGTGATTCTACCCTTTTCTACTAGTGCTTATTATTTTATAAAGAGTTTGAACACAAAACACATAGTGTGATTTATCTTAATATACTTTCAAGCTTGTGATCTCCTTTTATTGCCAATTTTCTCCTGAGTTCTGAAACCTTGCTTCTGAGGTTTTCTGGTTTTGAACATACCTTTCTTTCATGCTTTATTTGTGTGCAGACATATTGTATTCCTTATTTTTCTCTTTCCTATATTAACTTGTATAGGGAGTTGACTGTACTAATTCTATGTAAGTTTTTACATACATTTTAATTTTCTGAATTTGTAGAAGGCTTTGTTCAAGTAGACTTCCTAACTTCACAAAACTCCCTCTTACTTTGCTTTATAGAATGTTAAAAATTATTATAACTCTTATTCTCTTCTCCTTCCTCTTTGCTTCTCTTTGCTTCCAGATGAATTTAGTCAAGAAGTCTTTAGGTGAGGTCCAGAAAAATAAGTATCAGTGAAAATAGTAGTTTTGGTGGTCAAGAGTGGCATGTTGGAGTTTTAGCAGGAGGAGGATGGTGTCCCTAGAGTGGGTGAGTAGCATGGGTTGGGTATCCTTATCACAGGATAAGGATGGCCTGGCATCTTGATGTCATAGAGAGTTTGGTGAGGAGGGCATTCACATAGAAGGGCCACTGAGCCTGTTTTCTACGAGGAAGCACAGCCTGCATGATTACCTCGTATTTTACTCTCTGCGGCTTAAAATAATTACTCAGGTGTTCGTAACTACGTTACTGACAGTTACATCTGGTTGAGACATTGCTTTACAGTGTATTGCATGCTTATTTTAAATTTTGATAACCTGAGGCTAAGAGGAACATTTATTCCTACAGCTAGTATTTATTATAGATTCCCTCTTCACAGTAAAATAATTTTTTCATTAGAATTATTTATAGGTTACGTACCTTACACTGTATTTTTATAATGGTGTTCCCACATTAGTATATGCAGAGATTGGAAAATTATATAAATACAGGTTTATTTTTAAATAGAGTAATATCTCACTGAACAATTTGTGTATTTATCAGTAGAACTGAGATTTTAAGACATAATTTCATTTTCACTTCCTACCTGTCTCCTTTTGCTTTGTATGCATTTATGAATAAGACTATAATACAGTAAAATTTCAGGAGGTGTCATGTCAGGTTTGCATAAATAGTAGACGATACTGCCAGTCATAATGTTTGGAAAAAAATGCAGATGAGTTCTTCCAATGAGCACTGTCTTTATTTGCTCTTAGGTGGTAATGTATATATTAAAATATTATTTAAAATATTAATAAAAATGATATTAAAATATTAAAGATATTTCTCTGGGGAGGTGACATGATATAGTCCAATTATTTTCCATTGTACTACTCACACTTTATATAGATAAATAAGATGGAAATCAAAAGAGAATGAAATATAAATGCAGCCCTCAATCTCCCTCTCAGGTATCAGATGATTGAAGAAAGCCTTTGGCAAAAGAAAGATCCATTCGTGAACTGAGTTGAATGTGCTTATGGTGCAAGCCTTCTACTTAACATCTTAACACTTAAAAGAGTGGTTCTGCCTGATTCCAGGTACAGTCATGCTCCTGATGGTGGTCTCCAGTCTTGAGAATAGAATAGTCAAGATTGTATGATATTTGTAAAAAGTTAATCCAACCTCCCAATGTATGATCTCTTTAATTAAGAAATACATGTTGATTATAAAAATTGTAAAAAACTCTATAACTTAGAGTGTAAATGATCCTCCCATTCCTAGTTTCACTCTACCAAATATGCCTCACATAATGATGATGAGAGAAATGGTGTTGCAAACACCATTACTATTATAATTCTGCAAATCCTCTACCTTTGTTATTTTAAGTATGGGCTCTAACTCGAGTCTGGATAATTAAATACAGTAGGCCAGTTTCCAGTCCCGTGGTGAGTTGAAGTAGGGTCCGAATCCCTGGAGGCTGGCGATGGTTACTGCGTGATTTTGTCCTTGTGCCCAGCAGAGGCTGCTGTAGTGCAGGCTGCGCAAGGCGTGGGAGGACCCAGCCCGGATTCCCCGGGAACCCTAGATTTGCGAGTCCTGCCCAGGGCCTGCGTTTTGCCTAGGCAGAGGGGACAGGCGTGAACATGGCTCCCATGCTTTTATGGCCGCGTTAAAAATTGAAACCTTCTTTCAGAAGTGTGGTAGAACTAAAGAAGACAAGCAATCAAGGGGCATCTGAAAATGTAATAGAAAAACTTAAGCTTTAGTAGTGATCTCTAACTCGGTCTTGGTATTTTTAGTGAGCCGATCACATTTTCAGACAGCTATGTTTTCCATTTCAGTGGTCCAATCATATTTTGAGGCTGCGACATTTTCAGCAAATCACGTTTTCACACTGCTATGGGCCAGGAAGGTGTTTGATACAAAGGTTTGGAGTATCTAGTGGAATCAGCTGCAAAGGACCGATGCATGGCTTCCTTGCAGGAGTCCTTTTTGCCCCCATTCCATTGTACCTACCAAGTGCTGTACTGTCTTGAAATTGGCCAAAATGATTGAGGACAGGAAGTAGGGACAACAACAAAAAAGACACAAAAATGTCAAGAAGATATAACTAACGACTACAAAATGGTTGAAGGAATGAACAGGCTCTTCAGTCAGAGGAAAATCATTTTAAAAAATCATGCAGCTTTGGAGGGACCCACGGAGGTTCCTTCTTTGGATTTCTTGGCAGTCGTGTTGAGTAGATGAAATTTGACCAACAGGAAGAATCATGTTAGTTCTAACCTCAATACTGCAGTAACTTTTAGACTTGCGTATAGAAGTTTGTTGGTATCTACTGACAATTACTGTCAATTAGCATTTATTATGATACAAATTCTTTATAAACTGACTTAGCCATTTGCCATCCTGTGGAGAAAAATGACTTTAGGTTATTAACTCTATTCAAATAAATTCCATCTAAAATGGGGTCATGTTCTGGACAAAGAAAATTAAGATTGTAAAAGTCAGATTTGTCCTCTCCTGAGGTGAAAAGTGTGCTTTGGCTTGAAAGAGATGCACTATACTAATCGCATGTTTTATCGTTATTGCTTGTTTCTTAGACTGAAATCATTTCTGGCCTTCTCAAAACAAAATAATAATAATAATAATGAATATTTCCATTTGCTAAATTTTTCTGACTTTAGCATTTGAGACCACTGAAAATTATGAAGATATTCTGCATTTTTTGAAACCTAATTTTATAAAAAATTACCTTATCTTGTATTGGATATAACAATTTTTTACTTACTGCCATTTTCTTAGAGATGACTTGTTGAGAAGAATAACATTATAATTTATAGCTTCTAGTAAAAATGGTAAACACTCCGGTACCTTGGAACCAGTTTATTCTTATGCTGGGTAGAACTATGAAATAGTCAAACTGTCCTATCAGATCATTTGCTGATTATATAGGTATCAATTTTTCTTTTTATTCCATTCTTTGTTTTAACTCATGTGGTAGTGATGTACGATACTTTTGGTCAAACTGGTTCAAAATGAAAATTAATATTTCAAATTTCTTTTACTGAACTCTTAAAGAGTAACAGTTAAGTCATACTTCATAAGTGGTAAGGAAATATTTAAAATTGAACACATTTTGTTGAAAATAGTCATTGAATTAAAAGTATAAATTATATCAAAATGAAAATGTGCAATAATTAGAAGTAAAGAGTTAAAGGACATTTCTTTCAGTTCAGTGGTATAACTGGAATTCTGTAAAATCAAACATGGATTTATAAATGCATAGTCCCATAATTTTATTTATTGTTGGTATTTAATAGCTTATTAATTTTTTCTGCACCTCTGATAATAAATGTTAAATTACAAAACATTGTCCAACACCTCTCATCTAAAAATGAAACTAGATATTAAAATATGT
Source organism: Rhinopithecus bieti (assembly GCF_001698545.2). NCBI lineage: Eukaryota > Metazoa > Chordata > Mammalia > Primates > Cercopithecidae > Rhinopithecus > Rhinopithecus bieti. Next base: position 3,064,313 of record NW_016806805.1, read on the forward strand.
TTCTTGTTTAAAAAATCAAAAATAAATAAATACAATTGGCTGTCAGTGATGTGATTGAACACATATTAGTCATAATACAGGACAATCCATTTTAGTGTTTATTTCACTGAAACTAGTTAATGCAATAAGGGTACAGGTTACTAGTTGTAATTAGTTCTCTTTGATTACTGCCTACAGAGCATAAGCGTACACCACAGCTGTGGCATCCCTGAAGTCAGAAGAGTCATAATGGAAGGAGGATGAAATTTCCATAGAAAATTAATTGCAGAAGAATTATCTTAATAAAATCTTAATATTAGTTAATAAAAGTCATAATCAAGCTAAAGGCATCCACATTATCAGATTGGGAATGTTGATGGCAGGGAATACCTTCCAGTAATCGGATCAACCTCTCTGGTAGTATTGACCATATATATCTTTGATATGTAATTACAATATATGATTATAATGCAGGGTATATAAAATACATTTATAATTGAAATTATTATACTGTATGCTATTATTATTTTCTGATAAAATAGACCCTTGGTATCTAATATACCTAATATAATAACTTAGCAGGCTGCCAACTCAGGGCTTTTGTGCATCTATTCCCTTTGCTGGGAGTATCTTTCACCACATAGCCACATTGCTCTTTCCCTCATTTGCTTCACAACTCATTAAAATTTCTCCTTAACAAAGAGGTATTTTCTAATTACCCTTTATAAACTAGCAGGACCGGAATCCCTAGATAACTCATTTTTTTCATAAAACTTAATACATGGCACATGTTTTTCATTTATGAATGTCTTTCCCATTGAATGTAACATCACTGGTATCTCCACTGACTGGAGCGCTCAATATGTAGTTATTGAATAAATGAATAAATACAAGTTTAGATGGATGACTTTTTCATTAGTACATTAGACAGCATCACTTTCATTTGAATAGGTTTCTGGTTACAACAATTTTAAATATTCTAAAGTTAACCCTATTTAACTTATAATAATAGACTAATATTGTTTAAATAGATTTTTTCTATTTCCGAATTTTTTAATGCACATACATATACCATGAGAGTATTTTCAAAATTCACTAGGAGGATAACCTGAGAAGGTGTTGAACTGTCCAGAAGGCTCTTGTATTTCATTACTTTATCTGCCCTGACCTTTCTATCTCTCATGAGTTAAACAGCCACTAAGGCCTACAGAGGCCTGTTGGCAGATGAGGTCATTGTAGCTAAGCTCTTACTTTTGGTTTTAGTTGGCAAAGAATTCCAGTGCAGGTCTTTATCCTTGTTGGGTTATTGGGCGAGAATTATAAGGAACATAGTGGTATGTAAGTTTGTGAAATACACATACAAATGCACACACAGAGAGGCATATGTGCTATATTATTTTATGTTAGAATATTATGTATGTCAAACAGCGATCAGACTAAATGGAGTTTGATGTTCAGAATATATTTTTTAAAGCCAGATGCTTGCTCTTCAAAGCCGACTATACTAATTGCTGTCTGCATGACTTTGCACAAGCTACATAACCAATTTAGGCCTTAGTTTCTGTATTAACTCCTGTTGCTATGATAACAAATTATCACAGTGGACAAAAACAGCACAATTTTTAAATTGCTTTAAGTGGACAAGTAAAAAATGTATATATTTGTGTTATACATGATGTTTCAATATGTGTATTCACTGTGAAATCACTAAATCTATTTAACATATGCATTACTTCACACACATCTTTTGCGGTGAGAACAGTTAACAATCTACTTTCTTAGTAACTTCTTAGTGCATAATATAGAGTCATTAACTATAGTCATCATGATGTACAATAGATCTCTTGAACTTATTCCTCTGATCTAACTGAAATTTCGTGTCCTTTGACCATCATCTCCGCAATCTTCCCACCCCACCTTCTCCAGACTCTGTTGTAACCGTCATTCTATTTGCTGTTCCTGAGTTTGAGTTTTTCAGATTCCACATATGAGATCAGTGGGATTTGTCTTTCTGTGCCTGACTTTTCACTTTCCTCCAATTTCATCCTCATTGACACAGATGACAGGATTTCTTCTTTTTTAAGGTTTCATTTTTTTATTTCTATGATTTTATTTTTTTATTTTTTTTAGAGATGGGGTCTCACTACTTGGCCAGGCTAGTTCAAACTCCTGGCCTCAAGCTCTCCACCTGTCTCATGCTCCCAAGGTTCTGAGATTGCAGGTGTGAGCCACTGTGCCAAGCTTCCTCCCTTGCCAAGCAACCATAATTGACCCCCAAAACAGAGATTTATCAAGTATCCACCTCCAGTAGAGGTTTATTTATGAATACTAGATGGAAAAAAGAGATATGATTATGCATTTTTAAAAAATCTTTTAGGAATCCAACAAGTCACTGGTGATAATTAAGCATGGTGCAGAATAAAGTGAAAATCTAGAGCAGGGGTGTCCAATCTTTTGTCTTCCCTGTGCCACACTGGAAGAAGTAGAATTGTCTTGGGCCACACAAAAAATTCATGAACACTAAGAATAGCTGGTGAGCTAAAAAAGAAAATCACAAAAACATCTCATCATGTTTTAAGAAAGTTTACAGGCCAGACACGGTGGCTCACGCCTGTAATCCCAGCACTTTGGGAGGTTGAGGCGGGTGGATCACGAGGTCAGGAGATTGAGACCATCCTGGCCAACATGGTGAAACACCATCTCTACTAAAAATACAAAAATTAGTCGGGCATGGTAACGCGTGCCTGTAGACCCAGCTACTCAGGAGGCTGAGGCAGGAGAATTGCTTGAACCTGGGAGGCAGAGACTGCAGTGAGCTGAGACTGCACCACTGCACTCCAGCCTGGTGACAGAGTGAGACCCCGTCTCAAAAAAAAAAAAAAGAAAAAAAAGAAAGTTGTGATTTGTGTTGGGCTGCATTCAAAACCACTTGGGCAAGCTTGATCTAGAGTCTGTGAGTGATTGGCTGGTGCTGTCATTGTAGCCCTTTGTACTGGACACTTACAACAATGTCATGGCAATTTCCTAGTAACAGTACTTATGATGAGTCTTTGCTGTTTATATGCATGGGTGAATAACAAATTATTATTTAAATTATTTAAACTCACTCTGCAAGTAGATCATATGCTCCATAAATTATATCTTACAATGGGTATGAAACAACTAAAAGAATGCATCTCAAATTATGCAGTTATATTTTCCATTTTTTAATCATTTAAGCTTCTCTGGAATGAGGGTAGTGAAATTCTGGAAATAGTGTTAACCTGAAACAGATCAGGACCTCAGAGAAGAGATCCACTCTATTTCTTTGAGTCAATTTGTCTTCAGTACAAGTTAACACTCAGAGTAAATCCCTAACCAGTACATTTGTCAGCTTCTGTATACTAAAGAGAATCCTAGAATGTGATTCATTGGGATTCTACTACTATTAAAGCTATAAAAATTCAGGAAGCATAGGCTAAAATTTCCCATTTATCTTGCCACAGAAAACCCATCTTGTTCTTAAGCGAATAAATAGAATACACAAGTTTGCATGTAGAGATGCTTAATTCATTTAAGGTAAAATAAACACTGTTTTCAAACACCTTTTTGTAAGAGCGATTCCCTATAGAATTTTATTAAACAGCACTTTATTAGCTCAGTTCAAGTTTCTGAATAGAATTGAAAGAAAAAAGATCCTTTTTTTTTTCATGTTGCTATTTAATTCATGCTTTTTATCCTTTCAGAATAGTTTCGTTCGGTCATCATAAATATTTATAAAATATGTGGGAATCTTTGTGTGTGTGTAGTGGAATCTGGGCAAATATTATGTTCAGGAAACCATTTTAAACAGGTCAAAATGAATATTTTAGCATACAAGACTTTTATGTAGAATTCACCCTCAGACTACACTTTTTCTGTTTGTCTCTTCCAAAATAATTGCTTGTATATGTTTAGTAATAACAATTTCTCAGTTACCTCTCAAATTCTTCAGAACAAAAAAGCACTTCAAGTAGAATATTCTATTTAATGACTTAAATATTTTTGACTGTTATAGACAAAATGATTACTTTCAAAATAAGCCTTTAACAAGCATACCTAATTTAGATCTTAATTTTCTTTATCTTTATCTGCTCTTTTAAAATGATACTATCTGTGTAGTAAGGATCAAAATGAATAAAACTGGAAAATGACTGAATTTTATATAACTGGCATTATGTTTGTACATAGTTGAATAATACATGAAAGTTTTACTAGTTTAAAGATAGTTTTACATTCAGTCAGTTTTCAGCCATAATATGAATTTTGTTTCTTTTATATGTGTGTGAATATATGTAAATATTCATTCCTCTATGTGCTGTTCTCATGAAGACAGTAGAGGTGATTCAGAGACCACAGGAGGCCTTTAATTAGACCCAATTCATAATTAGTTCAAGTAGTGGAGGATATCAACATTTTTCAGGAAATGGAGGCTGAAATGTTGGAACTGAAAGGTAAGAAAGTTTTCTGAGTGGTTTTCTGTCTCTCAGATATACTTACGAATTATTTTAAAAACCTTGTTGTGCTCAGTTATCAAAAACAATTTCTGGCCAGGTGCAGCGGCTCATGCCTATAATTCCAACACTTTAGGAGGCTGAGGCACATGGATTGCTTGAGCCAAGGAGTTCAAAATCAACCCAGGCAACATGACAAAACCCTACCTCTAGAAAAATTACAAAAATTAGCTAAGTGTGGTGGCGTGAGCCTGTAGTCCCAGCTACTTGGGAGGCTGAGTGGGAGGATTGCTTCTTGAGTTTAGGGACTAGAGATTGCAGTGAGCCATCTTGGGTGACAGAGTGAGACCCTGTGAAAGAAAAGAAAGAAAGAGAGAAAGAGAGAAAAGGAAGAGGGAGGGAGGGAAGGAAGGAAGGAAGGAAGGAAGGAAGGAAGGAAGGAAGGAAGGAAGGAAGGAAGAAAGGAAGGGAAGGAAAAATACAATGGAGTCATCTAGAATCTGGAATCCTGGACTTCTATCTGCTTGCCTTTTCATGACAACTGAAATCAATGACAACTTGAACACTCAAACCATGGAATTAACTGACTCAAAAACCCAGGGTATGATGGTTCTAGATCTGAATGACCAACTCAAGAAGGAAAATCAAATTTTAGTTATAATGGAGTATGACTTTGAAAAGTGGGAACCACTATTGGCAACAATAAAACTCAGACAAAATATATAGAAGAATACATGTAGTGTATGTATTATCTATTGCTGTGTGACAAATTATCCCCAAATTCATTGACTAACACCAGCAATATCTGTTATCTTTCATAGTTTCTGTAGGTTCAGAAATTCCAGAGAAGCTTGGCTGTTCTTCCTTGAGATTGCCATCAAATATCAGCTAGAGCTTCAGTCACCTGAAGGCTTGTCTGAAGTGAGAGGATTTACTTTCAGATTGACTCAGTCATGGCAGGAGGTCTCAGTTCTCTCCACATGCTTCATATGTTGAGGGTGGCAAAGATACCCCTCAGTCTCTGTATTCAGGCTTACTGATGTTCTTCTATTTTTCTTTAAATTCCCAAGACTAATTGTGCTGAACTCCCACAAATATCACCAATGTGCTGATTAGATAAAACAATGGTTATTTTCATTAATTGCAATGAAGGAGAATTCCAGTTTTAGTGATCATCATGGCATCTCCAAAGAGAGAAATCAGATGTAAGTTAGTTATAGGACTTTGAAGCTTAAGTGAAGTGGTTAGAAGTTGGTTTGTTAAGGTAGATAAATGATTGGGATTGGGCAAAGCACATGATATGATAGTTTACCATAAGTAGACACAGCTAAGTGGCATCTTGAAACTAGCCCTGATAAGTAAAAGTGACTTGGTAAATGAGCTCCTTTATCAGGTAAGCAGAATGCAATAAATCAATTTGTAAGAATATCCTGAAGCAAAAAGCAGTTACTTATTGGTATAAAGTTTCATCTTTCTCAGACAAAACTTGCTGGAAGCAAATTAACTTGGCACAAAGTGATCAGTGTTCTAGCCGGAGGCATGTTGACACAGATGGTCTCAGTTCTCAAGTGTAGACCATGACAAGTCTCAATGATAATGGCCAGGGACTCAATTGCAGCAGGTCGCTTTACAAGGATCCTTTGGGCTTTCAATCAAAAGGGTTATAATTAAGTAATTAAAAGAAAGAAAACACAATAATTGAACAGACAGTGGTTCATTCTAATCACAATGAAAAGAAGCTACTGTTCATAAAAATTAAGACTCAGAACATTTGAGTCCATTGAGAATAAGTAAAATACATTATCATACAAAACCATACCCAAACAACCAAACGTACCTTCAGATTTCAGAAGAAAATCAATGATTACAAAATAGTTTATATTCAAATAGTGCTAAAACTGTTACAGAATGTAAACTGTTACACACTCAAATTGGGATAATATAAGAAGAGTTTTCCTAGGTAATTATTTTTAAAGTGAGGGCAAAATGTAGGAAAACTATAAGATATGGCAGCCTCTGGCTAGCACATCAGGAGTACTGTGATCCCTCCTGTCCTGAAAGTGCAAGGGAAGAGAAGTGATCAGAAACTGGACACAGAAGGGTCTTTTGGGGAAGAACTTCCAGAAAAGAGCTGTGATTTTTGATTGAGAGCTACAATCAGCTCATCATGACCCTATAGAAAAAAATCCAGAGAAATCTTCCTCATTCTCACTTTCTGCCCTCTTTTCTATCTGCTGTTGCTCCTCACTGGCTGAACTCACCTGCAGCTGGAAGGTAAGGATGCCCACTGATCGATCACACTGGGGCACAGAACAGAAAAAAGGTGAGAGTGGATATGAGAGGGTAAATAGAAAATGTTCATGACAGAGCATACAAATAAAATAACTAAAATGGAAACATGAAGTATCTAAATTTATGAAATGCACTGAAGGCTGTACTCTGGGAAAAATGTATAACCCCAAACCATTTCAACATTTACTATGAAAGAAAAAATAATCTATCATTCATCTTGAAAATTTAGACAGAAGAAAAATTATCACACGAGGAAAGCATGAAGAAATAAGGAGTCATAAGTTGGAAAAAAAAATAAAACAGTGAGTATATCAAAAGACAGGTGAATTAAAATAATTCAATCGACAAACATCTGTTTGTCACCAAAGAAATTAAATGTTTTCAACAAAGAAATTAAATTGAGAAACAAAAACAAACAAAATTTGAAATGGGCACTATAACTCACAACAGGGGTTATAATCTTTTGTAAATCTTTTATTAAAAATTTGAATGTAGAAATCTATAACATTTAGTGGAAAATTCAATTAAATAAAAAATTTGAGAAAAGGGTTAAATAAAAATTAAA
>NW_016806805.1:3074540-3087707 GCF_001698545.2 Rhinopithecus bieti
AATGGAAGAACATACCATGCTCATGGATAGGAAGAATCAATATCGTGAAAATGGCCATACTGCCCAAGGTTATTTATAGATTCAATGCCATCCCCATCAAGCTACCAATGAGTTTCTTCACAGAATTGGAAAAAACGGCTTTAAAGTTCATATGGAACCAAAAAAGAGCCCGCATTGCCAAGACAATCCTAAGTCAAAAGAACAAAGCTGGAGGCATCACATGCCCTCATTTTCAAACCACGAAAGTAGGTATTTGTAATTCAAGCAATTAACCAATGAATTAAGAATAATATAGCTATTGATGTAATGCATTCTGTTAAATATCACCAAAGTTCAAAGGAGGAAAACTGATCGTACTTTATATATTTTAAACATGTTGGCCAGGTGCATATCTGTAATCCCAGCACTTCTGGAGACCAATGCTAGAGGATTGCTTGAGGGTAGGAGTTCAAGATCAGCCTGGGCAAAATAGTAAGACCTACATTTCTACATAAAAGAAATTTCATTGGCCTGGTCTGGGGATACATGCCCGTGATCCCAGGTACTCAGGAGACTGAGGCAGGAGTGTTGCTTGAGACCAGGATATCAAGGCTACAGTGAGCAATAGTAGCATCACTGTATTGCTACCTGGGCAACAGAGTAAGATTCCATCTCTAAATAAAAAATAAATAAATAAAATAAATGTGTTTATAAAGGTTAAAATTAATAAGGAATGAGGACACAAAATTCCAGTTAGATAGAAGGAAGAAGTTGAAAAGTTCTACTATACAAATTGGTGACTACAGTTAATAATGTAGCGTATTCTTGCAAATCATAAAGACAGCAAATTTTAAATCTCACCCAAAACAGTATGTGAGTCAATGCACATGGCAATTAGCTTGATAGCCAAAACATCATGTTGTACAGGGTAAATATATACATTTTTGTTAATCAAAATTAATTCAAAACTAAGAAAAAATATTCTTTATATTTAGTAACATATTCTTAATGTAGGTTTTAATCTCTTTTTTGTGTATAACCCCTTTAAAATTCTATTACAGCAAAGAATTTTCTTCCCAAGTAAATGTATATATTATGTGAAATGTTGCAAATAATTTTATGCATTCAAAGAGTTTCTGAAAACCATTAATAAACTTTTGGTGGGGAAACTATATTTAAGAATGACACACTAGAGAAAGTATCTTTAAAACTTGTATGAGAATTATGTCACCTAACACTCTGATTTCCTATTTATTTTAAAAGTTTCTAGCAGTAAGAAATTAAACAAATAGGAAAGTTAAAATGATTAGAGGGAGAAAAGTTATCATTTTCAGGCATCATGATTAGATACTCAGTCCTGAAAGAATCTTAGATTCTGAAAATAAGTTATTAAAATGAGTCTAGTTAACACCTAGATGCAAGAAAAATATGCACAAATTAATGACTTTCTTACATCCTAGTAATAACTGGTAGAAGGTGGAATAGGAAGGAAGTAATATTCCGTTCGCAACATTAATGAAAAATGTGAAATGTTCTTAAGTATCTTACAAGAATTGTGTAGGAACTAAATCAAGAAAACTAAAAGTTTACTGAGAGACATAAAAGTAGATTTTAATAACTAGAATACCATAGTATACTATGCTATGGTAAAGGAAGACAAAATAGTATAAACATAACAATTCTACAAAGTTTAATTAAAACTTAGTAGAATTTCTATTAAAATTCTGATGACATTTTACTGGAATGCAAAACTTGTTTCTTAAATTAATTTGGAATTTTCAATAAACTGGAAAACTCTAAGCAAATTAAAATGAAAGATCAATGATTTCAGACAAACTTCTTAAGATAATATTTTCTTTTACAGCTATAGCAATTAAAACTGAATGAGCAGAGCGGTACTGACAAAGTAATTCACAGAGCAATCAGTGGAGATGCAGACTTAGCCCTAAAATAAAACCTAGTTCAACAGACCAAGTGTGTTCTTTGAGACTTCAGTAGAAAGGCTTTTATTATTCTTCAGAAGAGAGTTGGATTGTGATAAAAGCTCTAAATCCAAGTGATTCTGGAAAATTCTAGATAAACACAAGCGTTTTACATTGTCAAATATAGAAATACATAATATAAACCTCTAAGAGAGGAATACTGCTAGCAATTTTAGCAAACAAAACATTGTTCATAATAAATCTTCCAAGATTGGGAATATTTGGAATCCAATTGTTCATTTGTTCATTTGAAATTACATATTACTTCTGCAGCACTTGAGTGCAAATTCAAGTATCCTAGTTATATAAATACACTACTACTCAGTTTTCGCCAAAAACTGTCCATATGCTAAATAAAGGATGATAGTTCAATCATTTTGGAGCCAGTCAGGATTTTGGAAATACTGGTAAATTATTTGGCTAGGAAAGGCTAGAAAATAGTTATTTCTCAGATTTCAAAGGAATCTGCTGACAAAGAAATTCCTAAGGATGATGAATGATGGAACAAATGCCGGAAAATTTTCATTTTGAATTCATAAAATATGGAATTTCAGAGTATTTATACAAACCATAAATATCATTTTAAAAGAAACTAAAGAATAAAATAATAATAAATATGAAAACAAAAGGTTAATGTTCAGAATCAAAATATCTAACTTTAATAATAGTGAGAATAAATTCCATTCTTATTATGTTACTTATGCATAAAATCCCAATGGATAGCCATATTATAAACCAAATTAAAAAATAATTTAGGAGCAATTTAGAGACTGCACAAACTATAATCACTGTTGCTCTTGTTATTAAAACATTACCATTTTAGTCACTACAGGGTACAGAAACAGATAACTTCTGGATTTTTCTTCTTAAGTTTCTACCTTTAACCAGGAATTTTTTGCCAACATCATTATCTTTATCATCATCAGCCTCAATATCATCATCATTATCAATCATCATTATTTCTACATACTGACTTTCAAAACAAAACAGATAATTCCTTAGCAGTTTATATATTTGTCTTATACTTTTTTATTAATGTTGAGTAATAGTTAGAGGTAATTTCCACAGCAGATGTATGGAAGGTATTTTTGTTTGGTTTGGTTTCGGTTTTAAAATACAAACATAGATTTTACATGTAAGATGCGAAATTTTCTGTATTTCAATATCGCCCGTGAGTATAATGCAGTTTAGTTTTCCTGTGCTGGTAATTTTACAGAGATCTTCTGGTAGAAGAACAAAAATCTATAAAAGAGATGATGTGATGTATTCAGTGTTTATACCTTAAGCTTATTTGGATTTACTCTTATGGTGTCTAGGAAAAGCTGATGAGCTTTCACTGTGGCAATAGGATTAGACGAAAATTGAATAGTAATGTTTTGATATATCTAGGATACTTGAATTTGATCTCAGGTGCTGCAGAAGTAATATGTAATTTCAAATGAGCAAATGAACAATTGGATTCCAAATTAAGTGAATAGACATCAAACTATTTAGATCATCGATTTATTGGTAGACTCGCTCAAAGGGAACAAGAGATAATGACCTGGCTACCACTAAGTTACTGCAATGTTTTCAATAAACTAAACAGACTGCCCCCAGTGATTCACTTCTGATTTATATTGATCATCTAGTTTCTATATTGTTATGGGATTTGATCTCATTATTAATTGATAAAAGCCTCATTCAATCCTTTACATTTTTGCAGACTTTTCCTCAGCTTGATTACACAAAGAGGTAAATCAGTACATTTAAAATGTTATTTCTCTAGTGGTAAAAGAATATTTGGTGAGATTAGCGTTGTCTAGGCGGATCTGTGCCTTGACTAACATGGAGGAAGTATACTCCCTAATCATAATGAGTTTAGGTGGTTTTGGCATCCCCTATATCAGGAGTAAATGGTCAATTGTTTCAAAGACATATGTGTAGTTCTGTGTCATGGAGAAATCTACCTCCAAAGCCCATGATACATAATACTCTGTGTTTTATGTATGACGCATTCTTAAGAAATATACGCTAAGTGAATGAAATTGCATTCTTTACCTTTTTAAGTTACATAGATTTCTGTTGCAATGTTTGTTTGTGTTATATTGTTTGTTTTTCTGTGGAAAACAATTTTACAATAAAATTGATTTCCATTAAAACTCTCACTGGTAGATGAGAGAGTTTAGCAACTTTGCCTAATGTATCAGGCACAGTGAAGCCAGTCTTAAATCAAAACCCTCTTAATTCCCACCACTTTCATTTCTTATTTTCAGACTCTACTTGCAAAGTAAAGGACTCATAGGTCGTTTTTAAATACTCATTTCTCTGTCTTCTTGTGTAACAGCTTACCTCTTGTGTTGTTAATTGCGTAGATTTAATTTAATATGTGTAAGAGTTAAATCCAAATAAATAACTTTTTTCTTGAGCATCGCTTGGTGCCAAGAACTCTGATAAGCATTGGTAGTAGAAAAACGAATAAAACATTACCTCTTTTTTCAAAACTATCTGTTTTCCCTGGAGAATAAAACCTTTCCACAATGTGATACAATTATAATGCTATTAACAGTAATGGTAAAAGTAAATACAACTCACATTCTTTAGTGTTTCGGTAATATCATTTTTTTACATTATCTGCATGCATAACTCATTTTATCCTCACGAGTTCTTATAAAGCAGGTATTCTTATTTCCCTCATGTCATGTGTAAGATACCTGAGTCACCAAGTGGTTAAATAAAATATTGGCAAAGTATATCCAACCAACCCCAGACTAGGCAACAGAGCAAGACCCTATCTGGATAAGAAATAAAAACCAAACCAAAACAAAACAAAAACACAATTACCCAGGTCTGGTTGTGTGTGCCTGTAGTCTCAGCTACTCAGGACACTGAGGAAGGAGAATGGCTTGAGCCCAGGAGTTCAAGGTTGCAGTGAGCTATAATCACACCACTGGACCCCAGCCTGGAAGAGAGAGCAAGGTCCTCTCTTGAAAAAAAATAAATAAATAAAGCAAAAACAAAAGAACGTGCAACTAGTAAGTGGCAGAGATAGTAATCTAATTAGAGTACCATAGTTCCAGGACCCTCCCTTGAAATTACACTATACTACATCTCAATTGAAATATACACTGCTGTATAAAATTTATCGAGGAAAGTTTAAGGTTAAGGAGAAATCATCTCAAGAATATTTTATAGAAAAAGTGAAATTTAAGATGGGCCTTAAAGCATGACATCAACCAATAAATATGTAGCTTCACAGACATAAGCTCCATGAGGACAGGAACCTTGTCTGATTTGTGCATTCCTATATCTCCAGGGCCTAAAAGAGAAGCTGGCTCACTGCAGAATGGCACTGGGCACACAAGGCATATGCCACTAGGTTTAGTATTATAATCCATGAACAAAATTATTAGTTGTTATATGTGTAAAGGAAAATGGTCACTGCAAGGATACTATGCTAAATTATATTAACATTATATTGTCTTCATTGAGTATAATTTGAAAACAATAGTTCTTTCAAACTTACACACTCCCCCTAGTTTTTATTTCCTGAAAATTCACTTTGTAAAACAAATAAAATTATGGAGGTAATATATCAAACAAAGGAAAGTTTGAAATGTAATGTATATCATCAACATTTTAATAATAATTACGGCAAGTTTATCCATTATTGAGAAAAGCACATTTGGGAGAGCAATGGAACTTTCATAAATACAGAAATGGGTCCTAGATAAATGATGCAGGACCATAATCAAGCTCAAGTGGCATAATGGCAATAAAAATATATATTTTTTATTAAACCATAGTCACCCTGACAAAAGAAAATAGACAGACCAGAGTAACCCAGGAAGTTGAGCAGGAGGCTTATTGTTGGGAACTGGTGATGTCATGTTTGTTAGCACCACAGTATCATGGGCCAAATGGTACTGTAAGAAATGGCACACTGACAGCTAGCCTCCTTCTATACCCTTCTTCCCAATGAGGATTCATAGTGTTTTTGAGCTCTAAAGTTTCAGAGAACTAAGAATACCTAACAAGTAAATGACATTTGGATGGTTTATCTTGAAGTTCTCCTTGACAAAGAGTTGCCAGACTGGGGAGTCGCCTTTTCTTTCCTCTCTGAGAAGGGCTTTTTCGCTTCACAGAAGTCATTCTTCATAAATGTGCTCAGTTGCTGATTTGTGTAAAAAAAAAATATAGTCAGTGCTTCAGTGAGTCCATAATGATTAATGAAAATAAAACTAGGAATACATGAAACATGAGATGACTTTTATATTCAAAGTCATTAAGAGCCATATAGGGAGTTCTGAAATGGCCCATTAAAATAGATTATTATAACAAGGCAAATTAATGGTTTCTTCAGAGTTTAGAAAATAAACTTGATTAGTTATATGAGAAATTCATTACCAAAATCATTTTCATATCTGCATAATAAATTGCAGGCTATGTATAGCTAATTTAGATCCATTTTTGTGATGAGGTATTTGACCTGCCTTTGTTTATAGAATAAATGCAGCTGCCAAATGTGTTTATATAATAACTAATTAATGTTTGTTTGATGGTCCATCAGCTTGATCTATGAACTCTGTTGTTTAGAAAGAAAAAAAAAAAAACCATCAAATTTCATGTAATGCCCTGAAATAACCAACATTCTTCTGGGGAAATATTTTAAAATAATTTTTAGCAAGAGATATTTTACTATATTGCACAATAATATGCAAATTAAATGCATCACTTCAGAAGTGCTGTATTTTGCCAGGTAAATTGATTACCAACAGAATCCTTACTCATCTCTTCTAGTTGAAAAGTAGCCCACATTAAGTTTAAAACATCACATTAAAAATAGTATATATATATATTTTTATTATACTTTAAGTTCTAGGGTACATGTGCATAACGTGCAGGTTTGTTACATATGTATACTTGTGCCATGTTGGTATGCTGCACCCATCAACTTGTCAGCACCCATCAATTCATCATTTATATCAGGTATAACTCCCAACGCAATCCCTCCTCCCTCCCCTCCCCCATGATAGGCCCCGGTGTGTGATGTTCCCCTTCCCGAGTCCAAGTGATCTCATTGTTCAGTTCCCACCTATGAGTGAGAACATGCAGTGTTTGGTTTTCTGCTCTTGTGATAGTTTGCTAAGAATGATGGTTTCCAGCTGCTTCCATGTTCCTACAAAGGGCGCAAACTCATCCTTTTTTATGGCTGCATAGTATTCCATGGTGCATATGTGCCACATTTTCTTAATCCAGTCTGTCACAGATGGACATTTGGGTTGATTCCAAGTCTTTGCTATTGTGAATAGTGCCGCAATAAACATACGTGTGCATGTGTCTTTATAGCAGCATGATTTATAATCCTTTGGGTATATACCCAGTAGTGGGATGGCTGGGTCATATGGTACATCTAGTTCTAGATCCTTGAGGAATCGCCATACTGTTTTCCATAATGGTTGAACTAGTTTACAATCCCACCAACAGTGTAAAAGTGTTCCTATTTCTCCACATCCTCTCCAGCACCTGTTGTTTCCTGACTTTTTAATGATTGCCATTCTAACTGGTGTGAGATGGTATCTCATTGTGGTTTTGATTTGCATTTCTCTGATGGCCAGTGATGATGAGCATTTTTTCATGTGTCTGTTGGCTGTATGAATGTCTTCTTTTGAGAAATGTCTGTTCATATCCTTTGCCCACTTTTTGATGGGGTTGTTTGTTTTTTTCTTGTATATTTGTTTGAGTTCTTTGTAGATTCTGGATATTAGCCCTTTGTCAGATGAGTAGATTGCAAAAATTTTCTCCCATTCTGTAGGTTGCCTGTTCACTCTGATGGTAGTTTCTTTTGCTGTGCAGAAGCTCTTTAGTTTAATTAGATCCCATTTGTCAATTTTGGCTTTTGCTGCCGTTGCTTTTGGTGTTTTAGACATGAAGTCCTTGCCCATGCCTATGTCCTGAATGGTACTACCTAGATTTTCTTCTAGGGTTTTTATGGTATTAGGTCTAACATTTAAGTCTCTAATCCATCTTGAATTAATCTTCGTATAAGGAGTAAGGAAAGGATCCAGTTTCAGCTTTCTACTTATGGCTAGCCAATTTTCCCAGCACCATTTATTAAATAGGGAATCCTTTCCCCATTTCTTGTTTCTCTCAGGTTTGTCAAAGATCAGATGGCTGTAGACCACTGCTCAGTGACATAGAAGAGGACACTAACAAATGGAAGAACATACCATGCTCATGGATAGGAAGAATCAATATCGTGAAAATGGCCATACAGCCCAAGGTTATTTATAGATTCAATGCCATCCCCATCAAGCTACCAATGAGTTTCTTCACAGAATTGGAAAAAACTGCTTTAAAGTTCATATGGAACCAAAAAAGAGCCCGCATTGCCAAGACAATCCTAAGTCAAAAGAACAAAGCTGGAGGCATCACGCTACCTGACTTCAAACTATACTACAAGGCTACAGTAACCAAAACAGCATGGTACTGGTACCAAAACAGAGATATAGACCAATGGAACAGAACAGAGTCCTCAGAAAAAATAATATATTTTGATGCAAATAACTTAGGGGGAGAGTGAAGTTAATGGGTAAAACTTTGCTTTTCATAATAACAAATGTAATGTATATATTGGATGTATGCATGTTGATATTATTCCTATTCAAAATGAGAAAATAAAAGCTGGATGTAAAATTTCCTATTTAAATCATGGCTGGAGAGAGCAGGCATTTGTCTTCTTTCCCTTATAAAATTCCATTGTTATTTAGCAAAAAGCACAAAAAGGAATAAACTCATAAAACAAAACAGAAACTATATGATGTGGTTATCAGCAGATGAGAACGCTCAATACATTTCTGGGAAGAAGAATATGTAAAGTAAGTTGATGGATAAAAATGAGAGGAATAAGCCACTGCCCAGGATATATACAACTGAGAAAGACATTTTGTGCTCTGCCCCAATGCAGGAAGTGGGCTAGGCAAGTGGGGCTGAAAGAAGGAAGACTGATTAGATGTTGAACTCTGGAAGGGGTACACAGTTCTATACTCCTTTCTGAACATGAGAGCAGAGCAGCCAGTTTTTAATATCCTATTGAAAAAAATAAAGGGGCTCTCCTTGAAGAAATGCAGTGAAACGTTTGGTTCCTAGTATGGGAGTTAGCACCTTTGAGTTAAGTGCTCTTCACTCTGGCATTACTGCATAAGGGGAGAGGAAAACCACAATAATGGGAGAAACATCAACTGCATCCTTTATTTTTACCACGAACACTCAATCAAGTAACACCATGAGAGAGAAAATTAAAGAAAAATTAAGGGAAAATGTTGACTCCATAATAGAGGTAGAAACATAATTAAGAATATAATAATTCTTGAAAATAGAAGTTACAAAGAAAAAAAAGCAACATCTAATTAGAATTAAAATGTAATAAAGAATTAAAAGACAATGTTTCTTAGTTATTTCTTCAGAGTAAGAGAGAAAAATCACAAAGGAAAATAACCTGGGATTCAGGAAAGAATGAATTAAGGACAAAAGTCTGGTGAAGTGAGATTTTAGAATGAAAGCTATGCTGTGGCCTTAGAATGAAAACAGATCTCAGTAGAGCATATACCAGCTAGGAAAATCTAGGAAGCATTTTCTCTGAGAAATCGACTGGAGGAGCAAATGAGATTTCAGATAGGGTGGATGTATTGTGATATGAGGAAGATTTTATTTTGCCATTTGAAAAGAAGGCAATTAAAAGTCCCAGGAAACAAAAGATATACAAGAGCATCATCATCTATATGTAAAATACACATTCAATAGATTTCAATTTAAAGTAAATGGTGGAGAGTAAGCCAACATTTTATTTTGCTTTGACACTAGAAATATTTTCTTTAAGTGGCATAAGATTTGTGAAGTTGGGTCTAAAGAGAGAAAAAGTAATCCGAACATACTAATTAGCTAGAAGACTTACATCACAGAAGGGAATGTAAATAGCATCAAGTAAAGGCACAGGCAACAAATGTTGCAAAGACAAATGGTGGAAGGATAATTTGTAGAATAATGCAGGTGTTCTAAACTTTTCATCTTAAATTGAGGAAACTTGAGAGAAAATGTCTACAGTGAGGGAGGTGGAACAGAGGTTTAAGCTCACTATTTTATATTAGTGATATCTAAGAGGCACATACAAATAAATAATGTACTGTGCAGTCATATCCGTTAGCACTGAATAAAATTCCATTGTCTGGATGTACCAGTTTATCCTTTTACCGACTGAAGGAAATCGTGGTTGCTTTCAAGTTTTCATAATTATGAAGCTTCTATAAATATCTGTGTGCAAGTTTTTGTGTAGTCATAAGTTTTCATCTCATTTGGGTAAATACTTAGGAACAGAATTGCTGGATCTTACGATAAGCTAATGTTTAGTTTTATAAGAAACGGCCCACTGTCTTCCAAAGTGGCCGAACCATGGTCCATTTCCACCAGCAATAGTGAGTCTTCCTGTTACTCCATATCCTCACCAGAACTTGATGATGTCAGTGTTTTGAACTTCAGTCATTCTAATGAATGTGTAGTGATGTCTCATTGTTTTAATTTGAAACTTTCTAATGACATATGATGTTGAACATTTTTATTTGATTATCTTTAGATCATCTGCCTGCTTTTTAATCAGGTTGTTTTAAGAGTTTTTTGCATGTTTGAAATAACAGTGATTTATCTGATGTGTGTTTTGCAAATATTGTAAACCGTTCCATGGCTGGGCTTTTCATTCCCTTGACAGTGTCCTTCACAGAGCAGGTGTTTTTAATTTTAATGAAGCTTAACTTATCAATTATTTCTTACATGGATCATACCTTTGGTATTATATCTAAAAAATCACCAACAAACTGAAGTTTATACAGATTTTTCTCCTGTTACCTTTTAGAAATTTTTATAGTTTTGCATTTTATATTTAGTTCTATAATACCTTTTCCATTAATTTCCAAGAAAGGTGTAAGGTCTTGTCTAGATTCACATTTTTTTACATGTAGATGTCCAGTTGTTCCAGGACTATTTGTTGGAAAACTTTCTTTGATCCATTATATTGCCTTTGCTCTTAAGTCAAAGATCTGTTTGTTGTCTATATTTGTGTGGGTCTAATATGTGGCTTTTTATAAGCTGGTATAACATGCATAATGTAGTAATTTACAGTATAGTGATATCCTTTTGGAGGTGTCTTCAACTTAGTAACTGGGACTGACCGAAAGGAGAAAAAAAACACAAAGGTAAATTTAGAAAACAGAATTGTTAAAACTTTTAAAATATCATTTATTAAAAGAAAATTCACCTGTCAGAATTGCACCCATGTTATATTACATTAAAAATTGAGATATATATCATCACACTATTTTCTGTTATGAGAAATTATTCTCTGGATTAAATTGTAGTTAGAGCTCTGGTTTCAGATCATTTTCAATGTGTGAATTATGTGTTTTTAAAAGTATATAGAAAGCCTCTTTCTACTCCATGTTCTTCCAATTGACACTGACACAAAACGCTTTTTCCCTTCCATTAATTTTAATTTTCATCTGTTTTAAAGCAAAAGCAGAGAGACGTAGATGAGAAAGGTGGGACTGTTTATTCTTTATCTAATTTCTGGGATGTAAAAGGAGTGAAATTCAAGTTTCACACACAATTCTAAGGAAACTTTTCTAGTTACTTTGCTTTGTTTTTTTTTCCTTGAGTTTAGTTAGTGTGATATACTGTCAGAACATACTTTACACTGCATTCAAGATAAAACACCTATGTCCACTTGGGAGGCTGAGGCAGGCAGATCACGAGGTCAAGAGACTGAGACCATCCTGGCCAACATGGTGAAACCCCATCTCTATTAAAAATACAAAAATTAACTGGGCATGGTGCTGCATGCCTGTAATCCCAGCTACTAGGGAGGCTGAGGTAGGTGAATCGCTTGAACCCGGGAGACAGAGGTTGCAGTGAGCCAAGATTGTGCCATTGCACTCCAGCCTGGGCAACAAGAGCCCAACTCCGTCTCAAAAAAAAAAAAAAAAAAAAAAAAAAGAACAATAACAAGAACAAAAAACACATGTGTCTACATATGACCAAGTGAATCAAGAGGTCAGAACCTCATGATGAACATGATTATGTTAGTTGATTCAGTCCCATTAATGTAGAAAAAGTATTTTATATTTCCTGGTGGTCTAGTAAATATTCTATTATAGGAGCATGATTTATATTCTAGAAACTAAGTTGATATGCACAAATATGCCTCATAAAAATTAAGTGATAAAGAATAAGAATAGATTATGACAGATACTTCTCTAATTTTAGAAAAACTGAATAAAATACCCAAAGGGATCAGTAGTTTCATTGTCAATGGCAGTCAAGATATATTGTACTTCATCCTGTGATGACTTCTTCCTCTCCGTTCAACTATCATTACTTAGTTGTTATGTATGCTTTACATGTCCTTTATCCTATTAACATTTTATTGCCCAGTTGAATGTTTTCTTAACAATAGACAGTCCTTTATTGTTCTTATACTAATAGTGAATAATACCAGCTCCTGAAGGACTGCTTCCAGTGTTACTTATAAGCCTGATTGCAGCATGATAAACATGAGGCTCGATTGAGTGCTTTGTCTTTTCCATGTTTGGCAAAGTGAACACAATTTCTTTCTCTTTGTTAGGTGACATTATTTTTCTCAAGAGCTATGTCATCTACATATCCACAGAGCTCAGCACAATGCCCGCCCTAAGTGTACAGCAGGGGGATTGGAATGTACAAGTAGCTGATGTGTCTGTGCACCAACTTCACCTCCTAATATAACTTGAAAGCTTCACACAATTCTAGTAATTATGACAGATCATAAAACATGACAGACATCTGATAAGTTACAATAAATAAGAAATACATTCATGCTGTTTTTTAAGTGCAAAAATTAGGCCAGGTACAGTGGTATGTGCCTGTAATCTCAGCACTTTGGGAGGCCAATGCGGGCGGTTCACTTGAGCTCAGGAGTTCAAGATCAGCCTGCAACATGGCGAAACCCTGACTCTACAAAAAATATAAAAACTAGCTAGACATGATGGTGCACGCCTGTACTCAGGAAGTTAGGGTGGGAGGATTGCTTGAGCCCAGCAAGTCAAGGCTGCAGCAAGCCAGGGTCATGCCACTGCACTCCAGCCTGGGCGACAGAGCAAGACCCTGTCTCAAAAAAAAAAAAAAAAAAAAAAAAAAAAAAAAA
>NW_016806805.1:3091675-3137262 GCF_001698545.2 Rhinopithecus bieti
GAATTGATGGGTGCTGACGAGTTGATGGGTGCAGCACACCAACATGGCACAAGTATACATATGTAACAAACCTGCACGTTATGCACATGTACCCTAGAACTTAAGGTATAATAAATAAATAAAAAAAAAAAGAACTTTAACTATGGAGAGAAACACCTGTTCTTAATAATTGTCTATTTTCTCTTTGCAACTATATTCTTGACATGTTTCTTTTAATTCCATTTAACTTTTAATTTTCCCAGCTTTATTGATGCATACATGACAAATAAAAGTTGTATATATTTTCATTGTTCACATGGTTTGAATATTTGTCCCCTCCAAATCTCATGTTGAAATGTAATCTCCAGTGTTGGAGGTGGGACCTGGTCGGAGGTGTTTGAATCATGGTGGTGGATGTTTCATGAATGCCTTGGCACCATCCCCTTGGTGAAGAGTGAGTTCTTGCTCTGACTTCATGCAAGATCTGGTTATTTAAAAGCATGCGGAACCTCTCCCATCTCTCTTGCCTCCACTCTCCATGTGACGTGCTGCTCATACTTCACTTTCTGCCACCAATAAAAGCTCCCTGAGGCCTAACCAGAAGCACAGCAGATGCTGGCATGACGCTTCCTGTATGACTTGCAGGACCACAAACCAATTAAACCTTTTTTCTTTATAAATTATCCAGGCCCAGGTTTTGATAGCAATACAAAAACTAACATAGATGTACAATGTGACGTTTTGATATACATAAACATTGTGTCTAACTAATTACCATACCCACTGCCTCACATAGTAACAATTTTTTTGGTAGGAAACTTATTTTTTGAGAACTTCTATTGAATTCCTTCTATACAAAAATTTTACAACATTTTAGTGTTTCAATCTGTAAATTCTAAGGCTTGTATTTCAAATAAATATTCTAAACTATTTCTAGAACCTTTATGTTTTTTATTCCTACATGTATAAATGTTCATATAAAAATTATAGGGCTATCTATACAGTCTATTTGACATTTAAAACAATTATGGGAAATTGCAAGAAAGAGTATTTTCATGTCAGCATTTGGTAAATAAAATATCTGTAGAAAATATAGCTATATTTTATAAAAATTAGGTTTAGTTACTCTATTACAAATTTAAACCTGTGATACATTGTGGATAAATTTGGAAATAGCACATACACAATCCATGAATTTTAACAATGTCGATATCTCGGAAGATATATGTTGTTAAATATGTGTTTCTCAGTAATGGAACACTTCCAACTTTTATAATTGCCTAAGTAAACTAAATATATTTAGTGTGATTTCACAATATAGCCTTCCACTCAAATAATTAGTAAAATTATAGACTAAAATTGTAATAGGATTTCGTGGTAATTATTATGAACCACAAAATTAAATGGATTATTTCCATGAAAACCTAGAAAATCATCTGTCTTGAATACAGATGTTTTCTACCTTTTCATGGAAATAATCCATCGAATTTTGCACATTCCTTTGTTAGGTGGAGATTAGCAATGTATAAATATTAAGGTTCTTTCTGAGGGCCAAGATCCTTTGTATTTCTACTTCACATTTACACAAATATTCTATGAAAGCATAACGTTTTTAACTATGAGTTTGTGAAGAAAAGAGGTCCTTCGGGTTTCTGCTGTGACTTTTTCCTATGTACTAAAAACAACTATTATTATTATTATTATTATTATTATTATTATTATTATTTTGAGATGGCATCTCACTCTGTCACACAGGCGGGAGTGCAGTGGCTCGATCTCGGCTTGCTGCAACCTCTGCCTCCGGGCCCATGCCATTCTCCTGCCTCAGCCTCCCAAGTAGCTGGGACTACAGGCGCCCGCCACCACACCTGGTTAATTTTTTGTATTTTTAGTAGAGAGGGGTTTCACTGTGTTAGCCAGAATGGTCTCGATCTCCTGACCTTGTTATCTGCCCACCTCAGCCTCCCAAAGTGCTGGGATTACAGGTGTGAGCCACCGTGCCCAGTCAATAATTTTTTTTATATATTGAGTCAGGATGTTTTTTATTTGTATAGTCTAACATAGCTCAGTTACGTGTCTTGTTGCTCTGTTTAAGATTTATTTGGCAAACTTGCTCAGGGTTTTTAGGATTCCATTCAAGTATGACCATCTCTCTGTAACATTTCCTGACACCTTTCCATCCACTAAGCATCGTCAGTCATTTTTCTTTGCTTTGTGCATTCTCTGTATTTTTAGCAATTTTCTATTTTAGTCATAAATCACTATTGCCCATGATTCTTTACAAATTTCTCTTCCCCTTATAAACTATCACCTATTCAAGGATAATAACTGACTCTTTTTCGTGTGTGTCCAGTGACTAGCATACTGTCTGGTACCTAATAAGTGTCTAATATATTTTCAAAAGTGAATAAATTAACGTATGAAAAGGTACCCAGAGATGAGCCCTGTAAGTTTTCTTTTTTTTAACCAGATTCTTTAAATTCAACGAGATTAGCATTTGAAAATATTTCTTTTATTAAAAAATTCATAAAATAATGTAATAGTATGCTATTTGAATAATATAAAATTTATATTAAATTTCAACAAGAAAAGCCTGTCTGTAACTAATATGTTTAAATTAATTATTTGGTCTTTAAACATCAATCATATTTACAAACTGATATCTAATCCATCTAAACAAAATCCACTTTAAATTCAAAATAACCTAGAAGAAAAGCAAGTGAAATAACCAACCTTAAGTTATATAGATGATAACTATTATCAGGGATGTACCTGTGACTGCTTCCATTTACTATCACATTTTAGGCATTCTTTTCTACTTGACAGTTCACTTCTGAGTGACTAGGAATAAACCTTGTTTTAGCCTACTTTTTTCCATTTGTTTTTGTAAAAGAAGAAACACAAATTATTCTTGAAAATCCAGTGTGAAACATTTTGATGTTTACCATCAGCAATATTATGAAATATGTCACATATCATTCTACATCTTTTTGGTAGTTATTTATGTACCTTTCATTTTGACACTTAAAAGCGGCCACCTTTTTTTCTGTGTATGAACCCCATCTATTACATCAGTTTCTATTCTGTATCAAAACTATTCCAATCATATCATTCATTGGACAAACAGATTCTCAATATTTTAGGACTTTGAGTAATGGCACAGATAGTTCCTTAGTGCACTTTCAGAATCACTTCAGTCAGTTTTCAGTCAACAAAGCAGGAATGTTTAGAAATTTCTTCCTCCTGATCAAGCCAATTTTTTCACTTCCAGCTGGTCTCCTACCTGTCCCTTAACCCTGGATCCATCTTGCATGGCCCACTGTGCGTCAGTCAGCAAGACTCACGTCACGCTGTGGCCCCTGGTATGCACAAGTCCTGTTTTACTTTGGATCGTCACAATGTTTCAGAGAGAAGCATTTACAGAGCAAACACAGCACTCCTTTATGCCACACAAGTGAGGAGAAAGCAGAGAAACTTTGGGACAAGAGACAAAGATGTCAGTCTTATAACTTACTTATTGCTATCTCCCCATCATAAAGACTTTTAGTGTTTGAATGGCAGGGAAGTCCTAGATTCAAATTGCCTTCACTTCAATATTGAGAACAATATGTAGTGAATAAATAGCTACATACACAGATGTAGTATTAGGGCTTCTTTTATCATTTTGTACACAGCATAATTTAAGTAATCACAGAAAATATTTCCTCTCACAGTAGTAATTTCTAGCTTAGTAATCTTATGGGGAAAAAATAAATAAATCTTATAATGAGAAAAGCAATTACAAATATACAAACTAGATTTTCAAATGATTTACTATTGGTCTTAAAATTGCCCTTGTGAATTTGCTTTTCCAAAGGCTGCATGTCACTTAACTGGACTATTAATAATCAAATATTAAAGATCAATGATTGCAAGAGAATTATCCTAACTATCTGATGAAATTAAAACCCCTTTTACAATGTGGTTCAAGCTTTTTGGTAAAAGGATATGAACATGTTGAGAGTGGAGGCAATGTTTGTTTTTTTTTGTTTTTTTCTTTTTTTTACTTGTTTTTGAGACAGAGTCTTGTTCTGTCTTGCAGGCTGGAATGCAGTGGTGCAATCTTGGTTCACTGCAAGCTCCATCTCCCAGGTACATGCCATTCTCCTTCCTCAGCCTCCCGAGTAGCTGGGACTACAGGCCAGGTACCCACCACCACGCCTTGTTAATTTTGTGTGTGTGTGTTTTTAGTAGAGATGGGGTTTCACCATGTTAGCCAGGATGGTCTCGATCTCCTGACTTCGTGATCCCCCTGCTTCGGCTTCCCTTTTTATATCCTTTATGTCTTCTCATGGCAAGTGGTTATATCTGGTGATCAAAGTATATTTGTTAAATAACATTTCATGCAGTAAATATAGAGCAAGTTGAAAATAATATATTAAAACTGCAGTTTCTACAAGGTACAACCTAGACACAATAAGGGATACAATACTTTGTAAGTAAATTTCGGGTTTTTTTGGAAACTTGTCCAGAAGGATTATACAAAAATGTCTCCAATACCTTCCCACTTATTACTTCCTGGGAAAAAATTTACATTTTAAAAGAATCTTGCAAGTAAGAGGACATGAAATGTTCTTACACACTCCCTATAAAGCATCAACATATAAAAGAAATATAAATCCTCTATACTTTGGTAAAGGGGTATGTTATTTCACCTCTCACTTTAATTGGCTTTTTCTCACATCTCTACCCATTTCAGAGTAACTTCTTCAACTTTCTTGTAATTGTCCTTCCATTTGATAAGCAGAACATAACAATAGATGACTTGTACAAATCTGTGACCAACTCAAGGAACCTATTAGAGCTGAGAAAGCAGCAAGTGACAGCAGGTCAGTAACTCATTTAAATGTGAACTGGAGTGCAAGGGTGCAAATCACTTGAATTCCAACCACATTTATAGCTTTTTGGAATATTTCTAGAAGGCAAAAATGTAGGATATCCAAACATTTAATTCCTTTAAGTATTTGTCTTTTAGCACCACACTATGAGAATCCTTTAGCCAGAAAAAAAAATGCATACACAATATTTTCAGTGGGTTGTTTAATATAAAAATTTAGTTTCTTGGATTTTAGAAAATTTTCTAAAACTTAGTAAAATTCAGGTAAGTAAACAGCAGTTTTTTTTTTTTTTTCCAAAAAATGTAAAGTATAAGCTTTAAAACATAAAATGAAGGAGACAACACAGATGCTTCTAAAATCACTTTATATTTTTAAAGACATTCTGGGAAAATTAATAGGTATTGTGTGTGTCTTTATATAAAAACACCCTACATGCCATAATTTTACACAAAAAATACTGAGCTAAGTTACATAGAACAGGGGACACACCCACATTGAAGAATATGCATGTGTAAAAGCTATGTGTATGTCTTATTGAACACTATTAAGTCTCAGCCTGGCGTGGTGGCAGGGAGCCTAGAGTGCCAGTGACTCCAGGGACTGAGGTGGGGGAATCACTTAAGCTCAGGATTTTAAGGTTGCAATGAGCTACGATTGTTCCACTGCTCTCCAGCCTAGGTGACAGAGATCCCATCTCTAGAAAATTAAAAAACTAAAAATTAAATATTACGTTTATTTTGTTTTGTTTTGTTTTGTTTTCATGCTATCACTTTTAAAGTCTGGGAGACCTTATTTTAATTAAGGTATGATTGACACCAAAACACATATTTAATATATATGTATGTTAAATATGTATTATATTGATGCATTTGAAGATAATTATGGAATCTCTTAAAAAAAAACCTATTCCACGTTTTGTTATGTTGCCCTTGATAATTAATTCGTTTTTCTCTCTTACCGTGATTTGAAAAAAAACATTTTCCTTCTCTTTTTTGTTTTAAATATATACCTTAATTATGAATTATATACAGGCAAATAACTTATGACATATGTGTTATTATATAGAGATAAAACAACCCAAACTCCCATATGCTCAAATTCCAGTTTAAGAAATAGCATGTTGCTGTTGAAACCATCCTTATAAACTTTATATAATTAATAAAGGAAAAAGGGAGGAAGAGAAATGAAAACCAAGCTGGTTGAAATGAAATGAAAACACTGTGAGCATTAATGAGGTCAGCTCACTCTCTGACCTGCTTCCTCTGAGTTCTTTGGTGCCGATTGTCTTAGAATCACATAGATGCCATAAGATTATAGTTCACATTAACTGTTCCATAGATAACAACTTGACATCATGAAACATTAAGTTTATCTTTTGAGATATTCTTTTTTATTTTTTACTTTTAATTTTATCATGAAGACAAGCTCTCATTATGTTGCCAGGCTAATCTCGAACTCCTGGACTCAAGGAATCCTCCAGCCTTGGCATCCCAAAGTGCTGGGATTATAGGCGTGAGTCACCATGTCCAGCACCTTTGAGATAGTCTTTCAAGTCCTCCACACCAGTGAAACTACTGAACCAGCTGGTCTGAGGGACCCCACTGATGCCAGCTGGTCTGAAGAATCTCATAAAATGGTGACTCACCAAATAATGCAGTTTCCACATCTGATAATTTTATCCCCATTACCCCAGCTAATCAACATCCTCAGTTTTCCAGCCCCAAACCCTTCATGATCCCCATACAAACTCTAGTCCAGAATTCCTCAGAAAGATGGATTTGAGAATCTCTTCCCATTTTTTTTGCTTGGTGCGCTGCAATCATGAAACCCTTTCTCTGCTGCACATCCTGCTGTCTCAGTATAATCCATCTGTTACTGAGCAGCAGGCATAGCAACCTGTTGGTCCCAGAACACCGTGGGTTATTTCAAATTAAGCCATCCTATAGCACTTAAGAAAATGAATGTAGAATATCAGAGTTTATGTTGATATTACAACATTGTTGTAAAAGAAGTCTTAAACGTGTAGCATTAGGTTTAGATCTGTGTGATGGTCAGAGGCTGACGTTGATGAGAACATTTATGTTGGGGGCTGGAAAGTCAGTGAGGAAATTACTACTAGAGACTGCATAAATAATATTTGTTCTATAGTATAGAATAAATATTAGATTACTGAGGAATACAAGAAGTATGAAGGGGATCATAGATCAACTAGAATGACTAAGAATAGTAAAAGAAACATTGGAAGAATTAGAGATTATGTTTAAAGGAAACTGAAGATTATGAGAAGGGAAGTTCAAAGGTTCCATATGGCAGAGAGAGGTAAGAGCAGTTAAAGATTATGTGTGTGTCGTATGTTTATTGCGGCACTATTCACAATAGCAAAGACTTGGAATCAACCCAATGTCCATCTGGACAGACTGGAATAAGAAAATGTGGCACATATACACCATGGAATACTAGCACGCCATAAAAAAGGATGAGTTGCGTCCCTTTGTAGGACATGGAGCACTGGATAACCATCATTCTAGCAAACGTTATCACAAGAAGAGCAAAACCAAACACCGCATGTTCTCACTCATAGGTGGGAACTGAACAATGAGATCACTTGGACTCGGGAAGGGGAACATCACCAATGGGGCCTATCATTGGGGGACCGGAGAGGAGGGATTGCATTGGGGAGTTATACATGATAAATGATGAATTTGATGGTCTGACGAGTTGATTGGTCAGCCACACCAACATGCATACAGTATACATATGTACACAAACCTGCACGTAATGCACATGTACCTCTGGAACTTAAATATAATAAGAAAAAAAAAAAAAAAAAAAAAAAATTTGTGTGTGTGTGTGTTGTTGTTGTGGTAGAGAGAGAGAGACCACAGAGAGAAAATGAAGATAGCCACACATTTGTTACTCCTTCCATTAAAAAGGTAGGGTTTTGTTTTCCTGTTTTGTGAAATTCCACAAGGCTGTGATTTGTTTTCAGCAATATAACACAACAGAATAAATGATTTTGTAGCCTCTGACCTTGGGCTTTAAACGACCTGAATCTTTTACTTTCCCCTCTGATACAAAGCTCCGTCTTAGAAGAAATAAACAATTTAAGATGCCTGACTACTCTTAGAAGAAAATGTTGTGAGGGAGACCAAGCTAGCCACATGAAGAGAAAGAGAAAGAGAAAGAGAAAGAGAAAGAGAAAGAGAAAGAGGAAGAGCAAGAGAAAGAAAATGTCAAAGAGGAGGTGTGTAAGAATATCGAGGTGCTGGGCATGTGAACTAAGCCTTCTGGAATTTTTCACTTCAGTCTAGGCAACAGCTAAAAGTAGCCAGGGTGACAGAGTGCATAATCCCAGCTGATAGCATATGAAAGAGAAGAACCACCCAAAAGAGCCAGATCCACATTTCTAACCCAAAGAATCTGAGGTAAATTAAAAGATTATTTTCAAAGCCACTATGTGTTGTGTTAATTTGTTACACAGCAATAGATTATGAAATAAAATTGGCACTTAGAAGCGGGACATTGTTGTAAAAGAAGTCTTAAACGTGTAGCATTAGGTTTAGATCTGTGTGATGGTCAGAGGCTGAGGTTGATGAGAACATTTATGTTGGGGGCTGGAAAGTCAGTGAGGAAATTACTACTAGAGACTGCATAAATAAGGTCTCAATTTAGTTGTGACAGAACACATAGCAGAACTACTACTCACAGCTACAGGAAAGATAGAAAATACAATTTTTTAAAGTGTGGAACAGGAAATAATATTTCCAGGCACAACGTGGAAAGTGTTCATGGATGACATTTAGCTAGATATGCAGTACAGCTTGTTGTTACCATCCAGTCAAGCCCAGCTAGAAGATGAATGAAATCCAGCAAAGGGCATCAACCAGTGCAATGTGGGAAAGAACTGCCCAGCCATGCCTTGCCTATGTTCCTGATTCTCAGTATTGAGAACACATAAAATAGCTATTTTAAGCCACAAAATTACTTTGCTATGTTGTGATAGATATCTGTTGTGATAAATAACTGAAACAGGAGAACTTTTGCTAGAAAATATGACTTTGACATTATTGGAGTGATGAGGATAAAAGCAAAATTATAACTACAGATTAATAAATAGGAGATTTAAAAGTAGAAAAGCAACGATTGTTTCTTCTCTACATTAGCTACCTTAATTTCCATTACTCAACTCACAATAACCTAATAGTAATTGTTTTCTCACAATAGTATAGTTGTATAATGTTTCTAATTAAATTTAATAATCCCTATTATTAAATTATAAAACATTGGATTAGAGAGGAGGTCAAAAGTTATAAATTAAATAATATTATTTTAAAGACCATAGAATCGAAAAAATATTGGATTTGAAAGGAAATCAAAGGCTATAAATTAAATAATAATATATTTTAAAGACCATAGAAACAATGAATTTTAACTTGTCTCCTCTAAAATTTAAATAAAAATGAACTATTTACTAATATTTGCCTTCTGATTTTACCTATTTTAAGGAGTTCAGGGTTCACTAAAGGCAATAAATTAAGTATTGCCCATTTACCAGTATTCTGAATTAACAGCTATGAACATTTTAATATTTGCTTACAAATTTTTTAATATATGAATTGTAACTACCACCCTCAATCCAATAAAATATATGTCAGTTTCCCACACCTATGCCACTTGTGACAAATTTTATAGTGATCAAGGTATAGATTCTGCCATGGTACCATTTAAAAATCCTTAAATTAATAGATATATAATAGATATATATATAAATAGATAGATATAGAAGTAGATAATAGATATACAAATAGGTGTATATATATATATATATATACACACACACAAAAGTTCACAATTTCTACATTACTTTTGTGTTTAATTTACACAAAATTATATTCTATGTACAATCATGTTACTTTTTGACACTGTAATATATGTGTGGAAATATATTGATCTACTACTTTGGTAAATACAGATATGCCAGTACTCTAACTTTCATATTTTATTTCATAACATCCCTTTTTATTCATCACTTCATCTACTTCAGGGTAATTCCATTATTTCCAGTTTTTCTCTGTTACAAACCATAGCACAGTACATATTTTAGTCAAGGTGTCTCTGTAAATCTATGAGAAAGTTTAATATGCAAACCTCTAAAGCATCACTCTAAGATTTGGAGAATGCACCTTGTAAACTATACTACCCCAGCTGTACAAGTTCACTTCCAGGCAATGGTGTATCTGAGTAGCATCTCCCTCCACCATATACACACTGGCATTAACTTTGGCTTTTTTTAAATTTCCTGATTGAGTAGCTGACAAATAATATCTGACTTTGTAAAAATTTGTTTATTCCTGACTATTAGTGAGTTTGAATATCTTTTACTAGTTGATATTTCAACTTGTATGCTAATTGCTTTCCTTTGCCATTCTACTTAATCATAGTAGAAATATTGTATTTATTCTTGTTACATTGTCTGTGTAATATATGAATTTCAAATATGTTTCCATGATCTGTAACTATATTTTAACCTTGCTGTACTATAGATTGTCTTGCCAAATTTTAATTTTGATTTACGGTTAATGTTTTTACCATCTTGTGTAAGAAATTGTTCCTACCCAGAGGTCACAAGTATATTTCCATATTTTCTTATAATAGCATTACATTTTTATTAAAGTCTTTGTATTTAATTCTATAAACTATTAGAAATTTATTTTGTCTTTATTATCCCATATGCATAACAACTTGTCTCTAAACCATTTATATTTTAATAGTCTCTCTATTAGTGTTGCCACTTCTGAAGTACACCATGCTCCCATAACATGCTATGATTTCTTCCTGAGTTCTATTCATATCCTTTGATATATTTGTCTATTAGTATCTAATAGCTTTTTAAATAATATTGGTGGATATTCAGCATGGCAGATTCCATCTACATTTCATACTTTTAAAGATTTTTTTTAGTTATTACTGCAATGGTAGAGTTTCAAATACATTTTAGAATCAGTTTGTACTCAGTTGCTTTTAATTCATAGATTATTTGTGGAAGAGTTCTGTGATGATATTGTCCTTATCTTGGACCCAATAGTTGGTAAAGTGACTATGTTTGATCTCTATCTCTCTCTTTTATATTGTTTATCATTTTGCATTTAATTATTTTTTCATCCTGATTTAAGATAAGTCTTGTACATTAGTATGTTCAAAACCTTAATCTTTTACTATTTAATACCATTTAATTATTTAATAACTCTCAAGCTCCACACTTTCCTCCATTTTTAACATTGTCTTAGTCCATTTTCTATTTCTTATAACAGAATATCCAAAACTGGGTAATTTATTAATAAAAATAAAAGAAATTTATTGCTTACAATTATGGAGGCTGAGAAGTCTAAGGTCAAGGGGCTTTATCTGGTGAAGGCCTTCTTGCTGGTGAGGACTCTATGCAGAGTCCTGAGGCAGTGCAGGGTGTGACATGAGAGGAGGCAGACCATGCTCACTCAGGTTTCTCTTCCTTCTCTTATAAAGCCAGCATTCCCACTCCCATGATAACACATTAATCCATTAATTCATTAATCCATGAATCACCTCTTACAGGCCCCACCTTTCAATACTACCACATTACGGATTCATTTGCAACATGAGTTTTAGAGGGGACAAACATTCAAACTATAACAACCACCACCACACAATTCCTATAGTCACTCACCAATACCGCTAAAATAGTCTTGTAGTTAATGTCTCCCTGACCTCATTTGGTGGCCTCTGTTTTTTTTCCCAACATCAACTAGAGTGATCTTGTAAGTCCTGTTTAACTTTTACCTATTTAGATCTCTGTCAATATGTACTTCCTCAGGGAAGCTTTGCCTGTTATTCTTGAGTTGTTTAAACTTCCCTTATTCATACTTTCATAAAAGGATGCAATTATTCTTGATAGCACTTCTCTTTGCTGTAGCCATATATTATTATTATTTTTTACATTAATCACTACTAACATTAATATTGTTAGCATATATTGTTCTCAGCATAACTTTAAAGCCCATGTGTGCAGGAGCCTTGTCTTTTATGCCAACTATATCATTTCTTGTTCCTAACTAATAACTATATATAAAATTGCTTAAAATTATTTATGAATGAATGTATACAATGGCTGTTTTGAATTAATTTGATTTTTGCCATAACCAAGTGTATTGGGTTTCAAATTGTGAACCAGGGGCATGAATCTTCCACAGGAATTCCCATCTCTGTTATCATCATAATGGGCTCAGGTGCTGAGTACCCAATTTCTGTTTCATCTGCAGGAAACATGCTCATATAAGCTTCAAAAAATGCTCCAGTATTAAAATAAAATTTTGAAACCCCTGGAGAACAATCATTTAAAAATAAGTTTCCAGTAATTTAAAAGAACATGGGTACTAGTTTATAAGAACAAAGTGAAGTGTGCATTTTTTTGGTTTGTGTTTTGCTTTTATCTCAGCAAAAACTATTTACATACCAAGTCAGCAGAGCTTTGAGGAAATCTTGGTTTTGTTCTTTGTATTCCTGTTGTTTTAATATTTTATATTCATCTTTAAATAAGGAAAGATCTACCTATGTGTAATGTTTACACATATAGAGTTAAAAGTTTAGCATATTATCCACCTACTCTCCTTTACTTTCACTCCCTCATGATAACTGTGGGTAGAAAACTCACACAAAAGTGAAGCTGAAGCATGACCTTCCTTGCATTAGAATGTCTATTATCAAAAAAACAGAAGATAATAATTGATGGCTACTACGTGGATAAACTAACTCTTGCTTACCATTGATGGAGATGTAAAATGGTGCAGTAGTTATGGAAAACAGCATGTTGATTTCTCAAAATTTTTTTTTAAAATTACTATATGATACAGCAATTCCACTTTTGTGTATACAACCAAAAAAGTTTAAAGCAAAATTTGAAGACATATTTGTAGATCTATTTTTTATGGTGGCATTATTCACAATTGCCAAGAGGTGTAAGGAACACAAGGATGAATGTATCAACAAAATGTGGTACACACATACAACAGAATGTGATTCATCCTTAAAAGGATGGAAATTTTGACACATGCCATACATGAATGACCCTTGAGGACATTGTAAGTAAAAAAGCCACAGTTACAAAAGGAAAAATATTATGAGCTTTAACTTGCATGGGGTAACTAAAGTCGTCCAATTCATAGAGACAGAAAGTTGAAGGGTGGTTGCCAGGGACTGGAGGGAGAGGGTAATGGGCAGTCTTTGTTTAGTGGGTACAGAGTTTCCATTTTACAAGATAAAAAGCTCTGGTGATAGTTGATACTGATAATCTGAATGTTTGTGTCCCCTTCAACTTCATATGTTGACATTCTAACACCCGAGGTGATCATACTAGGAGGTGAAGGCTTTTGGGAAGTGATTAGTTCAGAAGGACAAGGCACTCATGTTTAGAATTAGTGCTTTATGAAAAAGACAGAAAGCTAGCTAGCTTCTTCCACTATTTCAGACACAGCTAGAAGACATTGTCTATGAGGAACAGACCCTCACCAGAACTCAAAACTTCTGGAGACTTGGTCTTGAACTTCCCAGCCTCTAGATCTGTAAGAAATAAATGTCTGTTAATAAGCTACCTAGGTTATGGTATTTTTGTTATAGCAGCCTGAATTGATACAATCTGAATGTATTCAATACCCCAGAACTGTACACTTAAAAATGGTTACAATGAGTCAGGTGTGGTGGCTCACGCCTGTAATCCCAGCACTTTGGGAGGCCAAGGCGGGTGAATCACTTGAGGCCAGGAGTTCAAGACCAGCCTAGCCAACATGGTAAAACCCCATCTCTACTAAAAAGTTGAAAAATTAGACAGGCATGGTGGCACGTGCCTGTAATCCCAGCTACCCAGGAGGCTGAGACAGGAGAATCGCTTGAACCTGGGAGGTGGAGGTGGCGGTGAGCAGAGATCATGCCACTGCACTTCAGCCTAAGCAATAGAGCTAGACTCTGTCTCAAAAAAATAAAAAATAAAAAAATAAGTTACAATGGTAAATTGGATGCCATGTATATCATGGCAAAATTAATTTTAAAAGATAAAAAGAAAAAACTTAAATCTGAATTATCCAGAAATTAGAAACAACTTATATGCCCATCAACTAGTGAATGAATACACAAAATACTGTATATCAAGACAAAGAAACACTATTCAGCCATAAAAAATAACTACTGAACCATGTTGTAATACAGATTAACCTAAAAAACATGGCAAATAAAAGAAGTCAAAACCAAGAGATTTCACCCATAATGTGTGATTCTATTCATGTGTAATGTCCAGAAAAGGCAAATCTATAGAGACAGAGAGACAACTAGCGTCTGCCCGAGGCAGACGCAGGGAGCAAAGATTGAAAGTTTATAGGCATGAGGGATCTTATTGGGGAAATATGAAACTAATTTATAACGATAATTGCACAACTTGGTAAATTTACTCTTTTGTACTGATTGTACACTTGAAATAAGTGAATTATATGATACGTAAAATATGTCCCAATAAAGTTATATTGACAAGAGGTATGTGCAACAGAAAGTCTACAGATCATTACTGATTAATTGTGAAAGCAAAGAGAAAAGTAAAATAATCACTACTTGTGAGGCTGAATGATAAATATACTTGATCTCAACCTACTTAAAAGAAGGCACATTGACATCTGAAGTCAGAACTGTTTCAGGAAATACTAATAATAATGTAAAATATTATGTTACATGGAAGGGTTTGGTCTAGTAATTAATATATATATGCCGGTTTCTCCCATGGCTCTTATCTATGTCTTGGATCCAGGCACCTTCTTCAGGAAGTTTTGCAGATCAGAGTAGGGTCCAAAATAATGAAAAAAGTGATTGGAGAAAAATACTATTTCCGTTCCAGGCATTGAGGGGAGTCTTTTTTCAGTTCACCTTGTCATTGTTTTCATTTGTCCTGGAAATAATAAGACTGAAAAAGATAAGATCAGATGGTGAATCTAAATGTCCTTGATTATAGAGAACATATGGCTTTTCAGTCTCACATTGGATCTATCTAATTTTTATTTGCTAAGACTACAGCATATTCTAGAGCAAAAGCTCTAACTGGGAAGGTAGACTTGAAGTGTCCTC
Organism: Rhinopithecus bieti; assembly: GCF_001698545.2. Classification (NCBI taxonomy): domain Eukaryota; kingdom Metazoa; phylum Chordata; class Mammalia; order Primates; family Cercopithecidae; genus Rhinopithecus; species Rhinopithecus bieti. Next base: position 3,106,669 of record NW_016806805.1, read on the forward strand.
GCCCCATTATCCTAGTTATTCTGCTTGAGGCAACTTCAATGTACATATTTTGGGAGATGACACTCAAGCATTCTAAGATCTTTACCTATTCTTTCCACTCTGTCACAAGCAATAAAAATTTCACAAGAAATGTGATTTTAACATGGGAAAGAAAGGAAGACAATGAAATCTTCTACATGAATTGAAACATAGGGAAAAAAAAGCCGTGTTTTAAGGAAGTATTACATTTAAAACTGTAAAAGTTTTCTATCTCAAATTACAGTGACTAAACATTTTATCCAGAACTTATAAGTTATTAAAGCATAGTGTTTCTTGTCTTTGACATGTAGGTGATTATCAAATTTGCTTTGTCTTGGTAGGACAAGTAAGAAAAAGGGCTTCTGTCATCTGACACAGGTGCTTGGATTTGGCATAAAACATATCCAATTACTTTTCAAAGAATCTAATATCTTGATGACAGATGCATATAGAAAACATGTAATTGGAATAATATATTAAATTGATATTATGAAATTATCTTAAACTCTGACTATATGCACACAGGACAGAGAATGATAGCAGATAGCAATTTTTTACATATCTGCATTTCAAACATTTAACAATAGAAGAAAGGCTCACTTGCAAATGGACTACAATAAGGCAGGAAGATATAAGGATATAGATATTAAAATAAGATTTTCTGGAAATGAAGTCATGCCAGAATAAAAATATACATGTAAAACTACAGTCCATAGTACCTGAATTCTTAAACTCTGAAGTGTGTGAAAGGAAGAGGATGAATATCAACAGACTTTTGTCCTCTTAAAACTGCTCTGACATTTATACGCAAAACTTTAATGACTTTTATTATTGTGCATTATAGAGATGGGAAATAAGTTTTCTCAGTGCACAATCATACTTCATTAGTTCTGCTTCTTCCTCACAGAACAGAAATCCTCAGTGCCTATTCAAAGCTTTGAAGCATACAGCTGATTACATGTTTAATATTACAGGTTACTGAGTTGTAAAAATACAACACAGTGAGTATAATGATCAAAAGAGTATTATTCAAGTAATCAGTATTTCTCTCACTAATGGGAGAGAAATATATTCATTTACTAAATGTTTTTGAAGTTCTCCTATAAACTAGCTTCTATGTTAGGTACTAAAGCTATTACCATAAACAAGACAGATGAAGGACTAAGAGAAAATAAGAAATCATAGATTACTCTTAGAATTTTGTCCTGAACAAGTCAATAGATGAGTAGTGATGACATTTACTATGGTATGTTCGAGAGAGAAACTAGATTCTTCCTTCTGAGTTTAGAAAGAAAAGAGCTTGAAATTAAACATCCTGGTTTTTTTTTTTTTTTTTTTTTAAATACTAAATTTAAAATCAGTATTAGATATCCAAGGAAAACAATAGCATACAAATAGGATACACAAATCTAGGTCTTACAGGAGTTTTTAGGGTTCTAAAGTAAGCTTGGAAGTCTCCAAAGTAGTCATTTAAGCCATTAGGTTAAATAAGATCGCTTAATGAAAGTATGTAGCTAGATGCGAGCTCTGGAAAAGAAGAAAAAGAATTGTTAGTGGAGTCAGGAGGGGCTGCCAATGATGTAATAGAACAAATGAAAAACAGATAACAACAAATATAGAAGAATATGATGTTTTGGAAAACTGAAGATAATATTTCTGGAAAGAGGAAGTGGCAAGATGTATAGAATGCTGCTGAGATGTTAAGTGAAGAGACTACTGATCATTGATTTTGGCAAATTAAAGCTATCCTGTGGTCTTGTCAAAGGCTATTTCATTAGAAAGGTAGAAACAAAACAGAAACAGAATGGGGGAAAGAAAGAATGATTGAAACAAAGACAGAGAAATAGAAGGACGGCATAAGAGGGTGTAAGTATAAATTACTCTTCTGAGTAAAAAGGAGTAAAGAAATGGAGCAGTATCTGGAATTTTAAAAATATCATTTGCTAATAAATAATAATTAGTGACAGCTACCACTACTAAACAATAAACATTAAGGTATTTAAAGAAGTTTTAATTTACCTCACTTGTAATTATTCTGTGACGTAGACAAACAGATGAGCAACAGAAATGTTAAGTCACATTTACAAGATCAACCACAGTTACAAGAGACAGTAAGTAACAGGTGTTGGGATATGAATTAGGCACATGGGCTCAGAATAATTAAACCTCAATTCTGGTTATATTCACCATATGTGATTATTCATCCTATGCATTGTATTTAGTATCCTGTCATAATAAAAAAAAACTATTTAGTTTGATTCAATTCATAAAAATTTACTGTCTTTATCATCTGGTGGCAAATAGATTTTGACCAACTGTCAGGATAAAGATTTATTCATGATGTTGCCATGTAGTGAACATAAAAATACATTGTGAACTTTTAGACAAACATTATTCCCTGTGGCAAGTTGAGTTTCTTCCTCCTTTCAAGTGGAAAAAGATCGCTTTATTGCAATGCTACTCAAATTGTAGCCCACAGATCAGGTCAGGCTGAGAAATTTTGTTTCAGGTAAATAGATGAAAACAGAACTTTAGAGTTAGTGTTTAGCAAACTGCTAATTGTGATGGAATCCAGGAGCATTAGTATTTTCTCATAATTAATCTAATTGTATTTTCTAACATATGAATCTTCTGTAGACTAAAATTCAAAGTGAAAAGTTTTAAAATATTCTTAGTATATTTAGTTTAGTTTGAAAAACACCATTCATGGGTTTTTTTGGCAAAAAATAAAAGAAAAAATCATTATTGTTTATAAGGCTGACAGTCTTTATTTGTTGTTTTAGTCCACTAAGTCAATAATTAATGCAAAAACCTAGGAGACATTTGTCCGTACTGTTTTCAATTCATTGAAATATTTTGAGTTGCCTCCGGTTCACGTTTGTATGGCTATCCTCAACTATGTGCCTGAATGGCCACATTCAAATGAAGAAACATAAGATCACTCCCACTCAGTTAAGCCCAACATACAGTTGAAAATTTGTAAAAAATGAATTCATACAAATGTTCCCTGTTAGTATTCAGAAAACAATGTGTATATTAAACATTGAGTAGACCTCAGTAAAAGAAATTAAACCTGAAATAAAATATGTCCCTTCCTCAAATACACAGTTTTGTGAAAAAAAGCACATTTTAGTAGTTTGAGATCAACAGGAAAAATATATTTAAAAGAGTGGAAATAGTGTTCTTGTAGCTGTTTTCCCACGGGCGGGGATTGTTTAGAATTTGATGACTTTCCTAGGATTATATAGTTATGGATACATTAATTTGGCTGAGTTCTATGGCTCTGTATTAAGTATAGATGTTTTAAGGTTTGCAAACTCATTTTGTAAGGTATATTAATATGATAATTTGTCTTTGGGGTTTTCATTTTCAATGAAATTAATTTGCTTTACTTGGCAATAATAATGTCATCTTTATGATCAACAGATCTGAGTTTATAGATCATTAAATTATATCTATATCAAGAAGCTTAATTATAAATAATTTAAAACTCCTGATAAATTTAAACACATCAGTTAGAATGCCCTATTTTCAAGTAACAAACACACCAAATTCCAAACTGACTTAAACAATAGGATTATTATTGAATTGTTATACTCTGTTATATTATTTCATTATGTCATATTATTAGGATTATTACTGTATTGTATTATTTTTTCTAATAAGTGGTTCAGAATTAGGATGGTTCTAGACATAGTACTTCAGGGCTCAGATCTACTTTCTTAAAGTTCTTTGCACTCTATCTGCCTATTTGTGGGCTTCGTCTTCAGATAGATACCAGGAAGGCTGCAGCAGTTCTATGTGTTGAAATCAGACAAGACAACCAAATAAAATGTGGATCGCTACTCTGGTGATAAAAGAAAAAAAAAAAAAGCTTTCCAAGAGTACATTTCCCATGCAGCTCCCTATCATGTGTGATTGGACATAATAGAGCCACATCATTCTTAAAGCAGTACAGCTAGGGGAAGAAATAATAACGGTTGGTTAAATGAAAGTCATAGCTATGTGGATAAGAATAATTACCAAAAAGAAAAAAAATTAGGATACTGTTAGAAAAGAATAAAGAATGTTTCCAAGAGAATGCTAGGTATGTAACCAAGAGTAATTGCTACAAATTACTAAGCAATGCTTACTGATAACACTGTTATTTAATTTTTCAATTCATTGGTAAACTGTCAATAGAGCTAATTTCTGCCAAGAAGGGAATTAGCATGGGTGGAAAACTCCCTTCCTTGTCATCAGATGTGAAGGAACTGCAGAAGGAGTCATTAAGAGATCTGAGGAGAGAGGAAAGTAGAAACTGTGAACTAAAACACATCCAGAGAGACAGACAAATGAATGAGGGTCGTTATAGCAGGTGTCTGCTTATATGGAAGATAAATCAGAAAAAAGTAGTTTGAGTTCTGCTCATACCTCTTCCTCCATCATTGCTGTGAGAGAGGCCCCCTTAATTTAATAGCCCTACAAAGGCTCAGCCCAGTGATAACTTGTTCCTTAGAGTGAAATCAGGGAAATTGCAGAAGCTAGTGCAGAATCTAGGAATCTTGGAACCCCATCCCCTATTCAAACCATCACCCCCTTTCATCTTCATCTCCATATTCTCAAAACCAATCAATCTTAATTTAGGCTCCAGATTATAAAGAGTTTCACGCTCAACCTAATGCCATGCTGCTTTATGGTGATAAGCAGAGGGTTAAAGTTAATCTCTAACCAGAAGCATTAGAGAGGTGATAAACAGTGGAAATAATTACAAATATGGGATACTCTAGGCCTCATCCCTTCTTGAATTGATTTCTTTTGCTGATATAACTAGGGAATGCCCTCCATAGAAATATGGTCACACTAGACCAAACAAACAAACAAACAAGCAAAATCTGGTGAGTGAATTTATTTTAAAAGAAAAAGAATGAGAAGTACCATAAGAAGTAGTTATTTTGATGGAAGGCCATGGGTTCAAGATAAGGATTAGAAACATAATTAAGGAGATGCATGAGCACATGAGAAACAAAAACAGAGAAAAATGATAGATATAACTAAGTAAAATATTAGGGATTAAAAAAATCTAATAGTGGCATAAAGGATATAATAGAATTTATTACTAGTAGCGTGGATACCTGTTAGATCAAGTTAGTGAGATGGACTTTCTCAAAAAAGGGAAGGACAAAGCAATAGAAGTATAAAAAGATTTGTACTTAACATACACTTATGGAATGGTAACTAGAGACCACTGTCAATAAACTTTTCATGAAATAGCACTAAAATGACCAATACAACAGAAGTATAAAAGATAGTCTGGATTAATGATTGATGCTGGATTTCTTTGCAGACAATAGTTGTTTTTGTCCACATACTCAAATAAGCAATATATTGGGTTCAAAACTTCATATGAAAACAAGAAAACCATTCTCTTGCTAGGCCACCATAACGAAGTTCTTCGTCTCTTTTAAATATTATATATAACTCCCACAAGCTATAGGGTTTTAAAGCCATAATCTGTTGGAAGGAATCTTCAAACAATGTCTGCCAGGACACATTGATCTTTTCATGACTCGGTAGTGCATTAGACTGGCACAAATAATAGAAGTGAGCAAGTTTCCACCTAAAGCTGTAATAATAAGCAATTTATGGATTACCTTTAGTTGTAGATGACTTCCTATTGCAAGGATCTTCAAATGCTATCGTTCTTGTGTAGACCAAAATCCCAGGCTTCTGGCAGGGATTCTTGGTTCTGGAAGCCTTGAGCTCTTGGATTTTCCCACTGGGTTGTTTTTGTGTTATGATTCACAAAGTAGACTCTATCTGTTGAATCCACCTTTTTTTCCCAGCCTGGAGGTAAAGGTTCACAAAGGTCATTTTCTGCAGCTAACATTGAAGCCAACTAGAGGTATCACTGGTTGTTAAAAAAAAAAAAAAAAAAAAAAAAAAAAAAAAAAAAAAAAGAAAAAGAAAGAAAGAAAAAAAGCCGCTGGCTTCTCTGAAAACAGGTACTTGAACCTGTCAATTTATTTTAAATAAATACAATAGTTGAAAAATATGAACAAATAAATATAAAAGGAAAGTTAGGAGATGTGGAGATAAAAGTAAAGGTGCCAACATCCGGATAGCAAGTAGCACAGAAAATATTTAAAAGTAAAAGTAGGAGAGTAGAAATATTTTGTAAATCATAGCAATAAATATCCCAAATGAAAGATAAATGGGCCCATAGCATGTAAAATAAGAGAGGTTAGGAAAAGCCAATATATTACGGTGAAATGTAAATATATCAAAGTCAGTGAGAATATCTTCTCAGTTTCCATAAAGAACTGATCACCTAGGAAGAAAGAGTGGTCAGACTGATATCAAATCTTTTAATAACAACTGTGAATATAAGAAGAAATGAAGTAACGTTCAAAAAACATGGACAAAAGAATCTTTCATTACAGTTTTATATCTTGTCAAATTCTTACTGAAATGGAAAGCCACAGCAGAAATATTATTCGGCATATGAAGCTTCGAAAGGTTGGTAACTGGAAGACCTACCTTGAAAACAGTATAGGAGGTGGTACACAGGCAAAAGAAAAAACAAATCCAGGGTATTCTGCAGGAGACGGAGACATTTATGAGAGACACAAGGTTAGCAGTATCTATACACATGCATATACACATTTATACACACATACATGTCAAAAAATAGATATATTTTAATATATATACAATTATATATACATGAAAAATACATGTACATCTTTGCACTGTAAGTTGTTTATAATTTTCTTCATGAACTTTTCTAAGATAATTATTCTTAAACTAAAATTTAAAACATAGCATGCTATGCTACAAATGTTAGTATGATCAGTATTTTTTAAGGCTAATATATTACTACATTGTAAATCAGTAATAATTACTATGGAAAGGTGAATACCCCAAAGAGTGTAATCCAAATATAAATATTTTATATAATTTCATTTCTTTTAATTCCAAACAGTATTTAACTTTCTCTTCTGTGTATGTTTATATATATTTATTTTGCTCATTAAGTAAAACTTTATTGTATACCAACTGCTTGTTAAGTTCTGTGCTTTTATTTCCCAGCGTGGTAGCAAAAATGCTGTACTGTAATTATGCTAATTAATCAATTAAGCGAAACTGTTTATGACTCAAGAGGAATCAAAATTTTTTAAGTATAGAGAAAATTAAAACATTTGTATTTGATTTTAGAAAGAATGGGATAGAAAAATTATTTCTATGTAACTGTAGGGTTGGTTTAGATGTGCTTAGTAATGACCACATTTTGTTTTTGCTTTGGCCTGCACGTGTGTGTATTTATATGTGTTTGTATGTTTAAAGTGAGTTATAAAATTAATAAAAATATGCATACAATATTTTATGAAATTGTTCATCATTTTTCAGTTGTTTCAACTGCAGGGTAGGACTAAACCTCATAGCACTCTGTTTCTAGATTTCAGATGTTTCTAATCAGTCAAATCTTTACCTCTAGAAGTTTCTACTTCCAGCATTATGTTTTCACAAATCTGGATTCTTGATAGTGTTCAGACAAATATTTTTATAGTGGAGATAATGAGTTGCCTTTTAATCTTACCATTCATTCCAATATTTACCTTATTTATATATAACCATAGTATAAAATGAATAATAGGAAAATGACATAATATTTTTTACTTCCTTACACTTTCTCTTATTGCTTATTTTTATATTTTTATTCAGTGTTTTCTGTCTAAATCATTGACAATGCATGATACACTGTATTCTAAGACCTAGGTTTCTTTCACATTTGCACATATTAATTCCTCTTCTAACTGTCTATACAGTTGGTTTATTTATTATAATGGTAGTTTTATTTAGTTTTACTTTCCCATAATGCAACATTAAACAAATTTTTAAAAGAGCTTCTACTCCACTTGTTTACAGTGATCCTCTAGTTTGTGAGATAATTTAAACATCTATTCCTATTTTTTAAATTGCTGTGTTCGGCCGGGCGCGGTGGCTCAAGCCTGTAATCCCAGCACTTTGGGAGGCCGAGACGGGCGGATCACGAGGTCAGGAGATCGAGACCATCCTGGCTAACATGGTGAAACCCCGTCTCTACTAAAAATACAAAAACTAGCCGGGCGAGGTGGCGGGCGCCTGTAGTCCCAGCTACTCGGGAGGCAGAGGCAGGAGAATGGCGTGAACCCGGGAGGCGGAGCTTGCAGTGAGCTGAGATCCGGCCACTGCACTCCAGTCTGGGCGACAGAGTGAGACTCCACCTCAATAAAATAAACAAATAAATAAATAAATAAATAAATAAATAAATAAATAAATAAATTGCTGTGTTCAACTTACTATTTCCTACTTTTCAAAATATCATTTGGCATTTGGAGATTTTTTAAACTCTACTGTTTTGTTCCAGCTTTGTAATTTTACTCTTCTCCCTAGGCCTAGCTATTACTACAATGCTCTGATAATGAACTCATCCTGACTTCAAAATCATCTTGAATCTTGAATAAAACACCTTTCCCAAATAGTTATAGTTTGAGTGCAAAGGTTTTTTTTCATTGAATTCTTGTTAGTTTTAAATGTGTCAGGATTTTGACTTCACTTCAGGTACTCCCTGAAAAGTGCATCATCAATGAGGTTGATGTTTATAGAAAGTGTTCATACATAAAATCAGTAACCGCTCAAGAGATTTGATTTCTTTGAAGAATTGGTTAGTAACTTGTCTCTCTTAAAGTTTGATAATGATTTTGATTATAATTTACCAAGAAATACAATGCATTTAAGTTCCCTTCTCTCCCTGATAGGACTTAAACATGATCTCCTGGCACGATGGAGAAGTGTGTTTTACTTTCCTGGTTTGGGGACATGTACACAATCCAAGGAAGCCATTCTAATAAGGAGCATTCATCAGTGTAACCCTCTTTCTAAGGAAGCTTTTATAGCTTCGAATTTTAAAATTTATTCAGTGCTTATATTGCCAAAATATCCTCAACAACTACTTTTCCTTAAAAGAATAGACACATACATCTGTTATTTTTTATACGCTAAGACTATATTATATCTATTTTTCACATGGTTTACGAATAGTTTTAAGAAGTTACACTTTGTTTGTATTCACAAGTTTTTACAATAAAATTATGAATGCCCAAAGTAAAATGAAGAAGTAGAGAAAAATTTATATGGCAAATCTTAAAGTAAGCTGTATATTTATTTACACTTTAGGAAAGAAGTGTTTAATGTGTCAAGCAGTACATTTGAAGATAAAAAAAGTGAAGAAAGGAAGCAATTAGATATTTCTGCTAATCTCATTCAGTAAAATAATTTTTCCTTATTGAAAATTTCCACTGTCCACTATATCATTTATTTATTTTAGGAAATATCTATAGTGTCTATATAGAAAATAAAGACTTCACGTTCACCTAAATTTGGGTCTTTTGACATAATGTTACTTAGAAGAAAAAACTATAAATATTAAATATAAAGCTAAATCAATAGCAATCTATTATATATTTACTGGATACAGGTCTATCTTCTTTAAAATGTTAGGATTGTACTGCAGATTACCATGTATATAATGGTTTCCAAGACTGTTTCATTTTTATTTCATTTTTTCTTTCAATTACTCATTCATCCAACAAAATTTTAAGCCCCAAAATGTAAGAAAACCAATAATGTTTGATCTTTCTGAATATAAGGGTAAGCAGAACAATTGTGGTTCTTACATTCTTTGAAACATGAACAAATTATCTACCACACGACCATCCAGAAAGATGGGTAATGCCACAAATTCAAATACTATATAGCTAATTGGGCCAACATCTGTGACTTCTGGGTCAAGGGGAGGGAATATGTATAGATGCTGTGTCAGACTTCAAACAAGCTATGTCTTTCCCAACATGTGATGTTGTTGTTGAAAGATAAACCCTATAATCATTGGAATATAATGATATCTAAAATCAGAGATTGGTACTTCAGAGGAAGGTAGTTAAGTGAGAATGTGGAGTAGACTACAGGGAATGCCTTATCAAAGTTTAGTTTGACAACAGGGACTTCTGAAGAGGAGATTTAACAAAAACCATGTAAATAAGCTATTTACATTATACACAAACTTGTCCCTAGTTTGGAAAATTGCCAAATGTGAAAGTAAAGAGGAAGTAAAGAAAAATGAGCCAAAGATTCAAGCACAGAAAGGTTTGATCTGTATTAAAACACCATGTTGTACACCTTAAATATATGCAATTTTTAAAAGGTTATGACTTAAAGGGTCTTGCTGCAATGTACATTCTCTTTTCAATACCTCACACCTAGTAAAGATACAGCTCAAAACAAAGAAAATCAGATTTAGTGAGAGGTTGTTTTTAAACAATGACACAAAGTGAAAGCTAATGTTTGCTCCAATTCACAACCCTTCTAACATTACCCTTGCCTCTCACACTACTTCTCTTCAGACACTACTGATCATAACTTCAAGATAAAAATCAAGAAGAAATGTGGGGGGAAATGTTAAAGAAACAAATGTAAACAGAGAGATAATAAGTACAATATATCATAGAAAGCACTATTCAAAAAAACACAAAATGAAATTGTGTAAAACATTTGCAATAGTTGCAATGAAATTACAGGCATGCTATTTTTTAGAAAAAGTTACAAGAGTTGTAAATATCCAAAAAAATATATACAGTAGATCAAAATGGAAGAAAACAAGGGTTTCATTTTCAGGAAAAGAGGCAAAACTATGAAGTAAAAAATGAAAGCTAAATGTAAAATAAAACAGAATAAGAATAAACTATATATAATGACCAAGCCTAAGTAAATCACTGTAAATTTTTAAAAACAACATAAAATTGAGAGAAGATGATAGTAATGGAATAGAGGAAAAAGAAATTCTCTTTAAATACGTGAAGCACTTGAGGGATTTGTCCTGGGTCCTACACTCTCACTGAGTCCTAAGCAGCCACAGCAAGGTACCATTTTGAAATCCCAACTTACAAAAGTCTGCACACTGACCAGGGGCCCAGTCTCACTAGGATTGAGGTGCGAGTGAAGCAGCCATCACCTTGGCTAAAGCGCAGAGTGGGTGTTCCCCACCTGCCAGCTTAGGTTGCCACCACTGAAGGCAACCCTGCCCTCCTCAGTGGCTTGGATCCAGCACAACTGCAGCCACCCCCTACCTAAGCATTCTGTCCGGGGGCTGGGGAATGCAAATTCAAAGAGTTGAAAGAAGTGACTGTTACACCGTATGCACAGATACCAGTGTAAGGATACATGAAAACAGCAAAAACGTGTGACGTCTCCAGAGGAGCACGATCATTCTTCCGCAAAAGATCCCCCTTTTTAAAAGTTACAAAAACCCAGAAAAGAACTCAAAATATTGATTTTAAAGATGTTCGATAAGATATAAGGGAATACTGAAAAACAACACGAATCAACCAGAAAACGATTTAGGATATGAATGAGAAATTTGCCAGAGATATCATAAAAAACAACCCAACAGGCGAGAAGACGGCACCACGCAACTGCCTGCCTCTGCTGCTCTCCGCTAAACTCAACCTGCCTTTGAGACAGGTCTGCCGCGCAGCCGCCCTGTGCCCACTTGAGAATGCTGAGTGCAGCCAGGTGTTCTGAGGGCATCCCCAACCCGAGGCTGGTAATCCGACCTTTGGCCTCCGCAGCAGTCGCTGCCACTGAGCCATGTTGAAAGCAGGAAACATGGCCCAACAGTGAAATCCACCCCCCTTCTACAGAAGCAAAGTGCAAGCAGGCTATGTGCCCACAGCTGCCAGGCTCCACTGCTCCAGCTGAAGGAGGCCTGCTTTCTCCAACAGCACCCCTCCCCCTGCTTGAGCATTCTGACAGATGAACAGTGTTCTTCTGAGAGCACAGGCCCCAAAGGCTGGTGATATGCCCTTGGGCTGACACTGCCACCACTGCTGCCCTCACCACTTCCAGGCCAGGAAGAAAGTGGGAGGCCAGGCACGCTTGCAGGTCCCAAGGCAGGATACTGCCACTGCACCTGTGAGAGAGAGGCTCAAGTGGGCCATGTGCCACACAGCTCCCTCCCTTCACTGCTCCCACTCAGGAGGGCCTGTCTTCCATGTGAACTACCTTCAGCACAGCTGTCCTGCTCCTGCCTTATCATTTTAGATGCACCCTGGAACCCTTCTGAGAACCCAGCCCCCACAGGCCTGTGATCTGCCCTGGAGCTCCCACCATCTTAGCACTCTTCCACTGCCTGAGCATTCTGCCTGCCCCTGACTGAAATTTCTGCTGGTGACCCGGCAATCAACAGCCTGCTTCTCCCTATCACAGAGGGCACCTGACTTCTAGGGACATAAGAACAAGTCTGCTGGCCCATTCCCGGCCCAGTCACTCCAGGCCTGTTATACACCATCTAGTTGGCCATTTAGGGTCCTGGGGACACAGAGATTTCCTAGCACAGTCCACCACTGCTGGCACCTGACCACTCCCTCAGTCTGAGTCCCCAGACTCCCCTGGGTTCTGGGGTCGGACCCACTTAACCAGCCACCACCCCCACAGCTGACACCCACACACACATGCCAAAAGGTGAAGCCTCTGCCCCTCTCTATGTGAAGCAGCCGTGTTCTCACATTGGAGAACAGAAGAACCACAAACTGTCTGTACTGGGCTGAGTGAGCGGTTCTGCCCCGAGGCCATTGAGCATTTTCTGTGGCTCTCAGTCACATGGTGTCCTGGAGATAGATGATAGTGTGTGGCTGCACTGAGAGTCACAGGGCCCAGGAGAGGGGTGGGGAAGGGAAACAGATCGTGTTTCTGCTTGTTTAAGCTGTGGAGCTAGTACAGCCCCTCTCCCCCTATGGAGACCTCCGTGCATTTCACCAGGAGTTCCCCAGACACCCCATCAGAGTTGGTGTCTGCACACATCACTGGAATATTTGTGGGAGAGCCAAGTGGTCCCACTCTGCCTTGTATCCCCACCCTGCTCACTGAACAGGAAAGTCAGGGCACACAACATTCCACTGATACCACAGAAATACTAAAGATCATCTGATACTATTATGAGCAACTCTGTGCTAACAAACTTGAAATCTAGAGGAAATTTCTGAAAACATACAACCTACCATGATTGAAACACAAAGAAATAGAAAACCTGAGCAGACCAGCAACAAATAATGAGATAGTAGCTGTAATAAAGTCTCGCCCCCCAAAAAGCCCGGGATCAGATGGCTTCACTGATTATACTAAACTATACCAAACTTTCAAAGAGGAACTAACACCAATTCTCCTTAAAGTATTGCAAAAATTTGAGGGAATTCTCTCTAATTTGTTCCATGAGGGTCACATTATCCTGCTACCACAACCAGAAAAGGATGTAATAGAAAAAGAAAACTATAGACCCATAACCCTCATGAATACAGAAACAAAAATCTTCATCAAAATACTAGCAAACCAAATTCAACAGCACCTCAAAAAAATGATACACCGTGATCAAGTGAGATTTTTCTTAGGGATACAGGGATGGTTCAACATATGCAAATCAATAAACAGGATACATCACATCAAGAGAATGAAGGACAAAATTCATGTGATCACCTCAATTGAAGCACAAAAAGTTTTTGATAAAATTCAACATCCCTTCATGATAGAAAACTGTCAAGAAATTGGGCATGGAAGGAATATACCACAACATAATAAAGGTCATATGGAAGAAGCTCACAGCTAACATCATACTGAATGAGAAAAAGCTGAGAGCCTTTTACCTAAGAACTGGAACAAGACAAGGAGGATGTCAAATTGTCCCTCTTTACTAATGATGTGACCAAATATCTAGAAAACATTAAAACTCTACCAAAACAAAATTATTAGATCTGATCAATAAATTAAGTAAAGTTGCAGGACACCAAAACACACAAAAAAGTAACATTTCTATGCAAAAATAATGAAATTGCTGAGGAGGAAATCAGAAGGTAATCCTACTTACAACAGCTAAAAAGAAATCTAGGAAAATATTTAATTAGGAAGGTGACACATCCTTACAAGAATGACTACCAAGAACTAATGAAAAAAATCGAAGGATACACAAACAAATAGAAATATATTCCATGCTCATCAACAGGAAGAAATAATATCATTAAAATGACCATACTGCCCAAACCAATCTACAGTGTCAATACAATTCCTACTAAAATGTAAGTGTCATTTTTCAACAGAATTAGAAATAGCAATCTTAAAATTCACATTAAACCTCCAAAATACTATGGATACCCAAAGCAATGATACCCAAAGCTGGAAGCATTATACCTGATTTCAAACTATATTACAAGGCTACAGTAGCCTTGTAATAGAGAAACCAGAAATAAATTCGTGTATTTATAGCCAACTAATCTTTTACAAAGTTGCCAAGAACATACCTTGAAGAAAGGACAGTCTCTTCAATAAGTAGTGCTGTGAAAACTGGATATTCATATGCAGAAGAATGAAACTGGACCCCTTTTCCTCACCATCCACAAAAATCAACTCAAGATGGTTTAAAGATTTGAATGTAAGATCCAAAACTATAAAACTCTTAGAAGAAAACATAGGCAAAACACTTCAAGACACTGGTTGTGGCAAAGAGATGGCTAAGACTTCAAAAGCACAGAAAACCAAAACAAAAATAGATGGTGACACTATATGAAACTAAAACTTTTCTACATCATAAAGGAAGTAGTCATTAGATTAAAGAGATGACCTGGGCTGCGCACAGTGGCTCACACCTGCAATCCTAACACCGGGAGGCTGAGATGAACAAACAGCCTAAGCCCAGTTCTAGACCACCTTGGGCAACATAGTGAAACCCTGTCTCTATAGAAAATTTAAAAAAATAAATAAATAACTGTGCATGGGGGTATGTGTCTGTAGTCCCAGCTACTTGGGAGGCTGAGGTGGGTGGACGACTTGAACCCTAGAGGTCAAGTCTGCAGTGAGGTGTGATCAGGCCACTGCACTCCAGCCTAGGAGACATAGCAAGAACCTGTCTCAGAAAATAATAATAATAATAAAAGAGACAACCTAGTGAATGGAAAAAATAATTGCAAAGTATTCATCCAACAAGGAAGTAATATTCAGAATATGCATAGGACTCAAACAACAATAAACAAACAAAAAAACCATTAAAAAGTAGGCAAATTACAGGATTACATGTTTATAAAATACATACAAATGGCCAAGAGGTATATATAAAACTGCTCAACATCACTAATCAAAGTCTCAATGAGATATTGTCTTATCCCAGTTAGAATAACTATTATTAAAAAGACTAAAAGTAACAGGTTCTGGTGAAGATGTAGAGATAAGGAATTCTCGTACACCATAGGTGGGAATTTAAATTAGTAAACCAGTATAGAAAAGAATATGGAGATTTCTCAAAAAATGAAAAATAGAAGTATCATAGGATCCAGCAGTTCTATTACTGTGTATTTATCCCAAGAAAAAGAAATTGAAATCAGTATGTCAAAAGAATACCTGCACGTCTCATGTTCATTGCAGCTCTATTCACAGTAGCCAAGACATAAAGTCAACCTAAGTCTCCATCAATAGATGAATGGATTAAAAAAAATCTATACAAAATGGAATACTATTCAGCCATAAAATGAATGAAATCATGTCACTTCCAGCAATATGGATGGAAACAGAGGTAATTCTGTTAAGTGAAATAAGCCAGGCACAGAAAGTCAAATATTGCATGTTCTCACCCATATGGGGGAGCGAAAAAAGTTATGTCAAGAGGGTAGAAAATACAATCATAGATATCAAAGGCTGAGAAGTGTGTGTGGGTGGGAAGAGGCAATAAAGAAAGGCTGGTTACTAGATACAAACATATGGTTAAATAGAAGAGATAAGTTCTCATGTTCAATAGCAGTGACTTTAATTAGCAACAATGCGTTGACTATTTCAAAGTAGCTAGAAGAGAGGACATGAAATGTTACCAACACATAGAAATAATACATACTTGGCCAGGCCCGGTGGCTCACACCTTTAATCCTAGCACTTTGGGAGGCCAAGGAGGGAAGACTGTCTGAGGTCAGGAGTTTGAGACCAGCCTGGGCAACATGGTGAAACCCCATCTCTACTAAAATACAAAAAAAAAAAAAGAAAAGAAAAATTAGCAGGACGTGGCAGTGTGCACCTGTAGTCCCAGCTGCCTGGGAAGCTGAGACAGGAGAATTGCTTGAACCTGGAAGGCGGAGGTTGCAGTGAGCTGAGATCACACCACTGCATTCCAGCCTGGGTGACAGAGCAAGACTCCATTTAAAAAAAAAGAAAAAGACAAAGAAAAAGAAATAATACAACTCGAGGTGAGGAATAATCCAAATACCCTGACTTGATCATTAGCATTCTGTGCATATAACACATACTCACAGGTATGTACCCAATAAACATATAAAATATTCTCTTATAGTAAAAATATGTAGTTCTTAAAGAGTACAGTTGAAATGGAAAAGAAAGCATATTCAAAGATAAAATAGATTACTTCCCTGAAACAGAGACTTAATTCTGAAAATTCAAAGGGCATACTTTATCTTAGAAAAAGAAAAACCAGATTTATAATAGCTGCTATAACAAATTGACCCCTAATTTTAGTATAGTAATTTAACAAAGGTATGTTTGTAGCCTACACTATGTGTTTCTTACATTAAGTTAAAATAAATGAGATTGCCATTTTCTGGTTCAAAAATGGTCAGATAGCAATTTCATGAGGTTCAAACTACAAGTTGACAGTGGGCTCTGATCTGCTATCCATTACCTTCATCAATTGGAACAGGGCCTTTTTGCCATGGTAGCTAAGAAAGCATATGAAAATCCCACTCTTACGATTTGTCCTAGAAGTATCATTTATCACTACGTGTTATACTCCATAACCTGGAAGTATTCATTTGGTCTTCCTTTCTGCAAATTCAGCTGGAACATACAGTCACCTGTGTTCCCAGAAGATGAGAAGAATAAAACATTAACAATATTAACAATGTCAATATAAAAATAATCAAAATCAAGTATCCTAGAAGAAGAAGAGTTAGTATTCACATTTCTTCATAGAAACACAAGTCAGAAGATAGTTGAGTGATAATAAAAAGTTCTGACAGATGTCACCGAGATGGTAGAGTAGGACATAATACCCTTCATCCCATCCAAAAACAAACAAAACAAATACAGATAGCTATCCACAAACCAAAATAGCCCTGAGAGGGCTCAAAGGCACGTTAAGGAATATGCAGAAACAACACTGTGGAGAAAAAAAAAAATGGAGATTGATTATTCAGAAAGGATTGCTAGTGAGATCAGCATTGCTCAGATGCCAGAAAACAGCTATGAGCAAAGAAAAAAGTAGTACACTATTGGTGTCAGTCTTACAGTGAGAACCACTGTGTTCCCAGCAGCCTATTCTAGAGAGAACATGGGCATATCTTGCCACTGAGGTAACCAATCATCATTCCCACCAGGGAACCCCAGAGAGAGAGAGACATGACTGCATGCCTCCCCACTCTTCCTCAGTTGCTTTTGGCTCTTTCAAGAAAGAAGTTGTCACCTTTCCCAACCTCCCAACCCCATTCATGTATATTCTTTGACAAAAGATTATAGTTTTAATTTAGCAACTCTTATAATGTACATGCATTCCAGTTACGTTAATGTTCTACTTAATAATTTTATTTCTAAAACTAACTTATATAGTAGTCTCATTTTGTCAATCTATTTTTAAATTTATACATCCAATAAATGCTTATTGTATATTCACCTAGTGCCAGCTTGTTGTTACAGGTAAAGTTGTGAATTGGAGAACATTTTCTGCCCACATACGGTTTACATTCTACAGTGGATACATGCAACAAAATTATCCATAGTCATATAATGTAACTTGCAGTAAAACAGTTCAAGGGCAAAACAGGCAGGGCCTTACAGGCCATGCTAAGACATTGTATTTTATTGTAAAAGTAATAGGAAGTGATTCTAGGGTTTCCAAATGAAGGGATAAGAGCATCTGATTTTAATGATTAATGGATAATTCTCATCATCATGTAGAACCACCATGAGAGAAAGAGAGATGAAGCAGGGAAACCAGAGAACTTGTTAAATGATCCAGAAGGAATGCTCGTGGGAATTTATGATCATTGGTGGCACTGGTGGTGGAAGTGATCAAAATCTGGAAAAATCTGGGTTTTGTTTTGTTTTTGTCTTTGTATTATTACTAAAAGTTATACATTTTGGCGTCAATAAGAAATAAATGAAATTTAAAGTCATGGGACTGGATGGCCTCTTCTGGGGGGAGCTCTTCCTTTTACTTATGTATTCATCTATTCTTCTATTGATCTGTCTGTTTAAACACACACAGAGAAGTCTAGAAAAATATTATTACATGTAGTTAAGATTTGGACTCACATTTTGTTGTATTTTTGTACTTTCTCTGTTTTGCATAATGAAAAAGATACATGTATCATTTTTATGAAAACAGTGATCTCAGTTATTGAAGAAAAGAGTGTGAAAGACAGGAAAGCAAAATGAGGAATTAGTACACCTAGGAATAGTGAGGTTATTATATATAAACACTTATAGTAACAAAAACTAAGACTTAAGCATTATCTCAAAATGAGAATCCTGAATGCCAACACATGTCACTAACAGGACATCTGTGTTTACAGTTTGCCATCAAGCATCTACAGAAAGAAGGAGAAGAAATAGGTAACACTAACAACCAACATATGGCAGAAATTAAAGGACTAAATTATCACAGTTTGAGAAAATGTGACTGTTAACAGTTAAATTTTAACCCTATAGGAGTACCGTCAAACACCTCATTGAATAAGAACTTTTTCAAAATTTCTGGGATAAAATTTTAATTTTTAAAACAACACATTGGGCCGGGCGCGGTGGCTCAAGCCTGTAATCCCAGCACTTTGGGAGGCCGAGACGGGCGGATCACGAGGTCAGGAGATCGAGACCATCCTGGCTAACAATGTGAAACCCCGTCTCTACTAAAAAATACAAAAAACTAGCCAGGCGAGGTGGCAGGCGCCTGTAGTCCCAGCTACTCGGGAGGCTGAGGCAGGAAAATGGCGTGAACCCGGGAGGTGGAGCTTGCAATGAGCTGAGATCCGGCCACTGCGCTCCAGCCCGGGCGACAGACCGAGACTCCGTCTCAAAAAAAAAAAAAAAAAAAAAAAAAAAAAAAAAAAAAATTTTAATAAAATAGAAAATAACATGAGCTTATGATATACACATAATTAATTTACTATTAAATGTCCTTTAAAAATCAATTCAGAAAAGTAATGCATGTTGTAATGATTAAATATAATTGTGCTTTAATTTTCCATAGCAATTCTGAACCAGACAATAGATATCTGTAAGCATCATGCTAACCTTTGTTTAAATGGACGCTGTATACCTACTGTCTCAAGCTACCGATGTGAATGCAACATGGGTTATAAGCAGGATGCAAATGGAGATTGTATAGGTAAGTTTGTGATTCTTTAATAATCCTTCTTAGTTTTTTTAGTAGCTGTTAGATTACAGGATCAAATTGGAGTGAATATGATTTTTTTAAGTGTCTTGAAATAAAGCTAATTTCCAAACTGTCTCTTCTGTGTGTATGCTATTCAGTGTGCCCCCTTAATCTATGCTGAGCTAGATCACTTCAAGAATTTCCTACCCTTTTAAGTCCTAAATATTGTGATTTCTGTCTCTGACTCTCCCTTTCCTTCTGCCTTAGAATTGCTTACTCTTAATATAAACCAAAAATAAAAAGAAATCTATGTAACAATGAATATATTTTGAAAACAATTCATCGAGCATGAATCCATTTTTAAAAGATGACAAGACACCAATGGACTAAAATCTGATAAGTCAGGGCAGTAGTTTTCAAATACGTTGATCTCAGACCTATTTAAACTCTTAAAATCATTGGTTATCTCTACTTTGATAATAACCTAATTAGAAATTAAAGATGAAAATATTAAGACATTTGTTGACTTATTCAAAATAACAACAATGAATCCATTGCATGTTAATATAAGTAACATTTTGTGAAAACTACAGTTTTGAAAACAAAATGTGCGGAAACAAGTGTCGTTGTTTTACATTTTGCAAACCTTTTGATGTCTGCCTTAATAGAAGCCAGTTGGATTCTCATAGCTGCTTCTGTATTTAAGTTGTGGTGATGTTTTGTTTTGTTTTGTTGAGGAATGAAAATCTATCCTCAAACAGATACATAGATGGAAAAGAAGAGGAATATCACATAGACTTTTCAGATAATTGTGATTATTATTTGATATTGCACTAAAACTTATAAGGAGTAATTCTTAAAGTTTAGTTAACCATGTAGAATCTGAAACCATATTAGTACACTTTTTGTACTCTGTTACATAAAGTCCATTGGTTTGTCTAAAGCTTTGAATGGATTTTGTAACATGCATTAGTCATTTGAAATATGTTGATGCACCATATTATGCATATCTTTCCAAAGTTGACATATTTTACTATGTATTATCAAAAAATCATATTTGAGAATATCACCATCAGACTCATAAAAATGCCTTCAAATTGCTGGGAAACTGTCAGGCATACAGTGTTAAATAATCTTTCTGAATTCTGTTATTTTTAAGCTTGGATTTTAACATTAGCATCAAATATACAGTCTGTGGCTTTTCTTAAAGTGACAGGCTCACTGGATTATTTTCAAGAAAATGTCTGCCAGATTAATAACTCTGAATAGCTATAATTTGTCAGTCATTCTTCAAGTAAAATAGTATTCTGCAGAAAAAGTATTTTGTACAAAAAATAGTATTCTGCAGAAAAAGCTGCTAATGGAGCGCACAACTCACACAACTACACAGAAACTTTTCCTTGAGACAGGCACTTATGGTGCTTCAGTCAGCAACAATGTATAATGCACATTTTGTCACAGAAATATTTTAAAAATGTATATTCAAGGGCCAGGATTATTACTAATTTTATGGCTTCACCAATTATATTCTTCAGTGAAAATGGCTTTTTCAAATGCCCTGTGAGTTCATGGCATTGACTGCTAGGACAGTTTGGTGCCATTGCCTTAATCTGTGCAACCATCATTACTCTTGTGCCATCGGAGCAAGTGTTAACATGACTTAAAAAAAAAGTAAATAGCATCTTAATATGATTGTGAAAATAGTTTTGAATCAAACTCACTCTGAAAGGATCTCAGTGGTCTCCCAGAGGCCACACCTTGCGAACAGCTGCTATAAAGAGTCCCCAACTTTCTTGTAGGTCATATACAAAAAGTTTAACAGTGAGAGTTAGTCATGGTAGGCTTGGAAGTTCTGATTCCTTAAATGCCATTTAAATTGATTTGTGCTCAGTAATTATGATCTGTATGCTAGCAACGTGGTGAAAGAAGAGACCATCAGGAACATCCAATCTAGCAGCAGGATCTGCAGTAGTTAGGGGTTACGTTAGTGTCTGTGAAGGATAAGGAATTTTCCCATGGAGTTAAAAAAAAAAAAAAACTCAATAGAGAAGGGCCAAGATGGCTGAGTAGACATAGCCAGGAAGAGCATTTCCTACTGACAGACCAGACCATTAAGAAGACTGGTACACTCTGAGAGGATCTTCAGAAGGAAGGCATTAAGAGTGTATGGAAGGAGTACACAGACCGGTACTGAAGTAGGAGGAAGCTGGGAAGCCTTCACAGGGATGCCAAGCACCAGGACTCTTCCTGACCCCGAGCAGATCCTGGGGAAGGGGTGAGTTAAATAGGTGAGGAGTGGCCCACTCTTAGCAGGGGTCTCTGGAATCTTACATGCGGGAGATCCCACAACCTCCATGGATATTTGAGCTGATAGGGAGAGCCGCTTGGATAAGTGGCAGGGACAGGATTCCAGCCTGTGCAGAGCCCAGAGGGTTGGCACCAGAGTGGCTATGATGCACATACCCCAAGGCTTGCTATCCTCTTTTATGGGGCTTTGGCCTTGGTTGGCTATTGGACCTGGACAGAGCAGAGCAGTCTTGCCCATGGGACAGGGCCAGTCTGATCTGAGTGTCCCCCATCTGCCAGTCTCTCCCAGTGTCCCTGCATGGCTGTGTCCACTTGGAGCACAGCCTTAGATGCCCATCTGGGGCTCTTCCCAGGGGTCACCACCATAGCTCCTTTGCCAGCAAACCCTGCCTAACCATTGGAGAACTTCGGCAGATGGGCCTCTGCCAACATTCTTCCACCTACAGCCTCTCCCCACAACTTTGCTGGCATGCACTTGCCCCCAGCCTTCCCCCATTGCTTTGCTGGCACACGTGCACATAGTCCTCATCACCCCATCACCACTGGCATGTTCTTAAGAAGGAAGCAAACTCATCTGATAGAGCTGAAAAACTCACTACAAGAATTTCATAATACAATCAGAAGTATTAACAGCAAAACAGACCAAGCTGAGGAAAGAATCTCAGAGCTCAAAGACTGTTCTTTAATCAACTCAGTCAGATGAAAATAAAGAAAAAATAATTAGAAAGATTAAACAAAACCCCTGAGAAATATGAGATTATGTAAAGAAACCAAACTTACAACTCATTGGCATCCCTGAAACAGAGGAGAAAGAGCAAGCAACTTGGAAAACATATTTGAAGATACTACCCACGAAAAATTCTCCAACCTTTCTAGAGAAGTCAACATTCAAATTCAGGAAGTCTGGAGTACCCCTGTGAAATAGTATACAAGATGACAAACTTTAAGACATACAATCATCAGATTCTCCAAGGTCAACAAGAAATAAAAAATTTTTAAAGGCAACTAAAGAGAAGAAGCAGGTCACCTACAAAGGGAACCCCATCGGGATAACAGTGGACCTTTCAGCAGGAACCCTACAAGCCAGAAGAGTTTGGTGCCTATATTCAGCATTCTCAAAGAAAAAAAAATCCCAACCAAGAATTTTATATTCAGCCAAACAAGCTTCATGCGTGAAGGGAAAATAAAATATTTTTCAGAAGAGCAAATGCTGAAGGAATTTGCCACCAGACCTGCCTTACCAAGAGGTCCTTGAAGGAGTGTTAAACATAGAAATGAAAGACTGTTATCAGCCACCACAAAAACAGACTTAAGTACATAGACCATTGACACTGTAAAGCAACTACACAATCAAATCTGCATAACAACCTGCTAAATGCAATGGCAGGATCAAATCAGCATATACCAATATTATCATTGAAAATGAGCAGGCTAAATGCCCTACTGAAAAGGCACAGAGCGGCAAGATAGATAAAGAAACAAGATTCAACTATACGCTGTCTTCAAGAGACCCATCTCACATGCAGTGACATCCATAGACTCAAAGTAAATGGATGGAGAAAAAGCTACCAAGCAAATGGAAAACAAAAACAGTGGGAGTTTTGCTATTCTAATTTAAGACAAAACAGACTTTAAACCAACAATGATCAAAAAAAGACAAAGAGGGCCATTACATAATAATAAAGTTTCCATGCAACAAAAGATTTCCCTATCCTAAACATACATGCAGCCAACACTGCAGCATCCCGATTCATAAAACAAGTTTTTAGAGACCTACAAAGAGATGTAGATAACAACACAATAATAGCGGGAGGTTTTAACACCCCACTGACAGTATTAGACAGATCATTAAGGCAGGAAACTAACAAAGATATTCGAGACTTAAACTCAACATTTGGCCAAATGGACTTAACAGATTATCTACAGAACAGTCCACCCAACAACAACAAAATATATATTCTTCTCATCTGTAATACAGCACATACTCTAGATTAACCACACACTTGGCCGTAAACAATTCTCAATACATTAAAGTGAAATTATACCAACCAAACTCTCAGACCACAGCATAATAAGATATTTAATAACTAATAAAAGCAAAGATACAACATAACAGACTCTCTAGGACACAGCTAAAGCGATGTTAAGAGTACAGTTTATAGCACTAAAATCCCACATCCAAAAGTTAGAAAGATCTTAAATTAACAACTTAACCTCACACCTGGAGGAACTAGAAAAATTAGAGCAAACCAACCCCAAAGCTAACAAAAGAAAAGAAATAAACAAATTCAGAGCTGAACCGAATGAAGTTGAGATGTGAAAAAACATTCAAAGCATCAACAAAACCTAAAGTTGGGTCTTTGAGAGAATAAATAAGATTGATAGACTGCTATCTAGACTAATAAAGAATGAAAGAGAAAAGATGGAAATAAACACAATCTGAAATGACAAAGGGGACATTACCAACAACCGCAAAGAAATACCAAAATCCTCAGACACCTCTATGCACACAAACTAGAAAATCTTAAAAATACCTCTGTGCGCACAAACTAGAAAACTTAGAAGAAGTTATAAATTCCTGGAAACATAACATCTCCCAAGATTGAGCCAGGAAGAAATTGAATCCCTGAACAGACCAATAATGAGTTTTGAAATTGAATCTGTAATGAAAAGCCTACCAACCAGAAAAAGCACGGGACCAGAGGGATTCACAGACAAATTCCACCAGATGTATAAAGAAGAGCTGGTATCATTCCTATTGAAACAATTCCAAAAACTTGAAGAGGAGGGACTCTTTCCTAACTCATTCTATGAAGGCTGAATTATTCTTATACCAAAACCTGGCAGAGATACAACAAAAAAGGAGAAAACTTTAGGCCAATATCCTTGATGGACATAGATGCAAAAGTCCTCAACAAAATACTAGAAAATAGAATCCAGCAGCACATCCAAAAACTAATTCATCACAATCAAGTAAGCTTTATCCCTAGGATGCAAGGTGAGTTCAGCATATGCAAATCAATAAGTGTATTTTATTAGAGATTTTATCTCTGATTTCTTTCAGAGACAAAGAAGTCAGAGACAACGCAAACAAATGGAAAAACATTCCATGCTCATGGATAGGAAGAATCAATATTGTTAAAATGACCGTAGTGCCCAAAGCAATTTACAGATTCTAGCTATTCCTATCAAACTATCAACATTTTTCACAGAATTAGAAAAAACCTGTTTTAAAATTCATATGGAACAAAAAAAAAAAAAAACAAAAAAACAGCCTGAATAGCCAAATCAATCCTAAGCAAAAAGAACAAAGCTAGAGGCATCACACTACCTGACTTTAAACTATACTACAAGGCAACAGCTACCAAAACAGTATGCTACTGGTACAAAAACAGACATATAGATCAATAGAACATATTAGAGAACCTAGAAATAAAGCCACATACCTACAACCATTTGATCTTTGACAAAGTCAACAAAAGCAACCAAGAAAGGACTCCCTATTCAATAAATGGTGCTGCAATAGCTAGCTAGGCATATGCAGAAGATTCAAACTGAATCCCTTCTTTTCATCATATACAAAAATTAACTCAAGATTGATTAAAGACTTAAATGTAAAACCTAAAACTATAAAAATTCTAGATGAAAACCTAGGAAATGCCATTTTGGACATAGGCTCTGGCAAAGATTTTATGACAATGACTCCAAAAGCAATTGCAGCAAAAACAAAAATTGACAAATGAGACCCAATTAAAGTAAAGAGCTTCTGCACATCAAAAGAAACTATCAGAGTAAACAAACTACAGAGTAGGAGAAAATATTTGCAAACTACGCCTCTTACAGTGTTCTAATATCCAGAATCTATAAGTAACTTAAATTAACAAGCAAAAAAAAACCTCATTAAATAATGGGTAAAGGACATGAGCAGACACTTGTCAAAAGAAGACATATGTGCAGACAAAAAGCATATGAAATGCTCAGCACCACCTCTCATTAGAGAAATATAAATGAAAACCACAATGAGATACCATATTATACCAGTCAAAATGACTGTTATTAAAAAGTAGATGCTGGTAAGGTTGTGAAGAAAGGAATGCTCATCTACTGCTGGTGGAAATGTAAATTAGCTCAGCCACTATGGGAAGCAGTTTGGAGATTTCTCAAAGAATTTAAAACAGAGCTACCAATTCAACCCAGCAATACTGGGTATATACCCAAGGAATATAAAATGTTCTACCATAAAGACACATGCACATGTATGTTCATCACAACACTATTCACGATATAAAGACATGGAAGCAGCCTAAATGTCCGTCAATGGTGGACTGAATAAAGAAAATGTGGTACATAGACACCATGGAATACTATGTAGCCATAAAAAAAGAATGAGACCATGTGCTTTGCAGCAACATGGATGGAGTTGGAGGCCATTGTTCTAAATGAATTAACACAGAAACAGAAAACCAAATACCGTATGTTCTCATTTGTAAGTGGGAGCTAAACATTCAGTACATGTGAACACAAGGGAACGAGAGACACTGGGGCCTACTTGAGAGTGGAAGGTGGGAGGAGGGTGAGGATCAAAAAACTTATCAGGCACTAGGCTTATTACATGAGCGATGAAATAATCTTTACAAGAAACCCGTATGACATGCAATTTTCCCATGTAATAAACCTGCACTTGTACTCCCTGAATGTAAAATAAAAGTTGGAAAGAAAAAAATATATATATGTGTATATATAAAACATATCTTTCTGCCTGGCTGAGTTCTGAGCCAATTGAGGGATAGCTAAAGAACCCATTTCATATGGAGTTCTAAAAATTTTGAAAATTAAAGCTGTGTGTACTGGCTAGGCTTGTTTAGTTTGAAGTCTTAAAGAAGCTGGTCCTGATCCTAAGATGTACTCCATGTTTGCACACACTAGTCAAAGCTGGGATTAATACTCCCAGCTTTGGATCCATGTCAAAAAATCCAACTATAATTTCATCTAGAGCCTTGGTTTTTCCAAGTAGATTTTTGGTCCCCAGGTGCCACTTGAATGTTTTCTCAAGTTTTCCCAGCCCATGCACCCTGTGTTGAAGAATAGAGGGATTCTAAGCACTTATTTCTAAAAGGCAAGGAAGAAAATGAAGCTCTTAAAGGTATGCCGTAAAATGGCCACAGAGTTCCTCAAACAATACCTTATATCATAGGTTTTCATGACTCCTAAAAGTCTGTAAGCCCAACAAGACAAGGCCATATCTTTTTCTTGGTTAATCATGATGGATGTGTTGTGCAGATTTTTAAACTAGCTTTATTGTGGTTTAATTGACATATATACATATGTAAAGATTTTTCATGTAAAGATTATTTTATCACCCATGTAATAATATATGCTCCATATGTATATATTTGAAGCATATAACTTGATAAGTTTTGATGTGTATATACCAATAAAATCATGACCACAATCACATAATGAACATATCCATCAGCCTCATAAGGCTTACTTTTGCCCATTATGATCTCTCCATCTTGCTCCTCCTTTCCTCCATCCCCAGCCCCCATCCTGTCCCCAGGCAATTTCTGATTAGTCACTGTACATTAGTTTGCATTGTGTAGAATTTTATATAAATGAAATCATACTGTTACATATATGCCTTTTGTCTGATTTCTTTTACTCAGCATAATTATTCTGTGATTCATCTGTGTTATGGGAATAAATCATTTATTTCTGTTTTTTGTGGAATAATATTTTGTTGTATGGATATAGCACAGTTTATTTATATATTCCCATGTTGATGGGCACTTACTTTGTTTCCAGTTTCTAGCTATTACAAATAAAGCTCTTATGAACATTCATGTACAATTGTTTGTATAAGCATTTTAGTTTTTGTATATACCTAGGCGTGGAGTGGCTGGATTATGTGAGAGGAATATATTTAATTACTTACAAAACTGCCAAAATACACTATTTTACATTTCTAGCAGCAGTGTATGAGAGTATCAGTTACTCCATAACCAAGCCAGCACTTCGTATAGTCAGGTGTTTCCATTTTAGCCATTGTAATAGGTATGCAGGGGTTTCTCATTGTGGTTTTAATTTACATTCTCTAATGATTCACAGAAAAAGATGTTGACCATCTTTTCATGTGTTTATTTGATCTGACACTTCTTTGGTAAAGGGTCAGTTCAAATCTTGGTCCATTTTAAAATTATTTTCTTATTGAGTTTGGAGGGTTCTTTGTTTATTCTGGATATAAGTCTTCATCAAATATATGATTTACACGTTTTCTCCTAGCCTGTGGCTTGCCTTTTCTTCTTGTAACATACCTTTTGAAGTGCTGAAATTTGTAACTCTGACAAAGCTTTATTTATTAAATTTGTTGTTTTATGGATCATGCTTTTGATGTTGTGTCTAGGAAATCTTTGCCAAATCTAAGGTCACAAGGGTTTTCTTCAGTGTTTGCTTCTAGAAGTTATCTAGCTTTAGGCCTATGATCCATTTTGAATTAGTTTTTTTAATATTGTATGAAGTTTGTTTTTTGTAGTATATTAATAACCATCACCCTTTGTTGAAAAGACTGTATTCTCTCTATTGAATTGCCTTTGCACCTTGTTGAAAATCAGTTGCTCCTATATATTGGGTCTGTTTCTGGACTCTCAGCTCTGACTCACCCACTTAGGGACTTGCTGCATCCTGCCCGGGTTCTCCCTGTCTGAACCATGATCTGAAAACCCTCCTAAAAGCCATAAGCTGAAATAGTCATGATATTCACTGTATTTGTTTTCCATCTCTTAGGAATCTATATTCTTTGTTGACTGATGTCAAGTTTCTTGAAAATCATGATTTCTTATACTTTGTCCATTTGTTTGTGTATTTGAGGAAGGAGGATAAATCTGTCTTGGCTGGGAACAGAAGTGTCCCCTATTTTCTTAGTGCAAAATTGTGGAATGAAAAAAATGGGAACAAAACACCAGCTGGTAAATTTTATATAAGTCTAGGCAAGAAATTATGACAATAATGATGTAGGACTACAGAAGAAAGGATTCAACAAGTGCTTGGGAGGTTAATCAGTGGAATCTGATGACAGATTAGTTGTGGGGAGTCAAAGAGTAGAAAACTACAGTGATACACAAGTTTCTGGCTGAGCAAAACTGGACATAGAGTGGTGTTGTTAACATGTATAGGAAGGTGCAGATTGGGAGAAAATAGTTGTTGAGTCTTTCTTGGACATGCTGAGTTTTAGGTGTCTTGGGTATTTAATTATAGAGCTCTAATGCTAAGAGGAATGTCTGGGGTAGAGTTACAGATTTAGGAGTCAACAACACACAGGTGGCCCTTAGAGCCATGAGGATGAATACTGTGTCCCAGGCTGAACAACAGGACGAGTGAAAAGATAACAGGAATACTACAGCTGGAATCCTATGAAACAGCCACATTGAAGGCCTTTAGTCTAGCTCAGCTCAGACGCACCTTGTTCTAGCTCACAGTGTTAGAGAGACAGCAAAAGAGAGAATTATATTCCTGAAGTTAAGGAAGGGCACACTTTCAAGAGAAAAGTAGTGTCAGGTGTTAAATGCAGTAGAAAAATCAGAGGCAGTGAGGAAAAAAAAAATCTGTTTGATTTGGTAATTAAGGGGGTTTTATTAACTTTGAAGAGTGGTTTTAGGATGATAATTGAGTCATTTTGAGGTTATTTTATTTATTCATAATATTAACATACATATGTTTCATTAACCAGCTTAACCCTAAATAACAGATTTGAGTTCAGGTCTTCCATTAAACAATATAGATGAGAGGCCAGGTATAGAGAGAGTTAGTATCATTATTTTGCCAAAAATGTCTAAGTACACTATGATTATAAAAGAAAATGTGGGCCAAATACGATGTTTTGGAAAAAACAATCATTTTCAACTAGGTACAGGGCTACAAGGTCAGAGTTATTAAATTAGGCTTAGCTCAAATTTTGACTGCACAAACCTAGAGGGTATCATTCAAAGAATCCATATGAATGGTATGCCCTATGGTTGTACACTATATAACCATATGCAGCCTACGTAGCTTAGCTGATACCACCTGAAGTTTCTTTAAGTGATAGATATAGCTCATCATTTAGCCCTGCAAAGTTAAAGCCCCAGCAGCAGGCTTGTCTTTCTGACTACTGTAATTCATAGAAACATAACTTAGTAATGGAGCACATTTTCAGAAAATGAGTTTTAATATTTTTAATCCTATACTCTAATGTCAATTTTTGATCACTTTGAATTTATAAACAACAAATTCAATTTGTAAGCAACACATCAGAAAAAGTGAAGAGGATATTAATTAACTTAACGCTTTAAATTATAAGAGCCCAAGATAACCCTAGTAGCTATGTCAACTGTGCTAATGTTTTGAGGAATAACAAACTGCCATTGCTATTTGGGAACTTTTATGAGATACCTAATGAAGCAGTATAACTTGAAAGGCAGTAGATTTATTAAGGGGTCAATGACAAAGAAAATAGAATTGGGTCTATTTTGCTGTTATGAGAATTGCTCCTGATGCCTGAAAACAGTTATATTTCCGCATTATGTTTTCTCTCTTTTCTTGAGAATTCTACTTTAAAATTAAAATTTGTAACTCTCCTAGTATCTGTATAAGTCAAACTGCTATTAGCAATGGTTTTAATTCAGGTCACTCTATTTTGTAGTAATAAAAAATAATTTAAATTTCTATTGGACTACAGGTAATCCTCGAGCCCTTGCAAATATATATATATTTTTATATAAGTCTAGGCAAGAAATTATGACAATAATGATGTAGGACTACAGAAGAAAGGATTCAACAAGTGCTTGGGAGGTTTTATATATATA